>NC_083471.1:23787961-23790461 GCF_030014155.1 Tachysurus vachellii | reverse complement strand
GGAGAGGACGGAGTGGGGGAGAGGACGGAGTGAGGGAGAGGACGGAGTGAGGGAGAGGACGGAGTGGGGGAGAGGACGGAGTGAGGGAGAGGACGGAGTGGGGGAGAGGACGGAGTGAGGGAGAGGACGGAGTGGGGGAGAGGATGGAGTGGGGGAGAGGACGGAGTGGGGGAGAGGATGGAGTGAGGGAGAGGATGGAGTGGGGGAGAGGACGGAGTGAGGGAGAGGATGGAGTGGGGGAGAGGACGGAGTGGGGGAGAGGACGGAGTGGGGGAGAGGATGGAGTGGGGGAGAGGACAGAGTGGGGAGAGGACGGAGTGTGTGAGCGGACGGAGTGGGGGAGAGGACGGAGTGGGGGAGAGGACGGAGTGAGGGAGAGGACGGAGTAAGGGAGAGGGGGAGTGGGGGAGAGGATGGAGTGAGGGAGAGGATGGAGTGGGGGAGAGGACGGAGTGGGGGAGCGGAGGGAGTGAGAAAGAGGAAGGAGTGGGGGGGAGGATGGAGTGGGGGAGCGGAGGGAGTGAGATAGAGGAAGGAGTGGGGGAGAAGAAGAAGTGGGGGAGCGGACGGAGTGAGATAGAGGAAGGAGTGGGGGAGCGGAGGGAGTGAGATAGAGGAAGGAGTGGGGTAGTGGAAGGAATGAGGGAGAATATGGAGTGAGGGAGAGGAAGGTGTGAGTGAGAGAATGGAGTGAGGGAGAGAATGGAGTGAATGGAGTGAGGGAGAGAATGGAGTGAGGGAGAGAATGGAGTGAATGGAGAGAGGGAGAGAATGGAGTGAATGGAGTGAGGGAGAGAATGGAGTGAGGGAGAGAATGGAGTGAATGGAGTGAGGGAGAGAATGGAGTGAGGGAGAGAATGGAGTGAGGGAGAGAATGGAGTGAGGGAGAGACGAACAGAAGGAGGGATAGAGAACTAATTTTGATCAGAAATGAGCTTAAAAACATCTGGTCTTTAATCCTGATGACTGAACCAGAGGTTACAGGAATAAAGCACAGGTCCAGATGCATTAATAACTGTGATGTGCTACAGGAAGGAGCCGAGTTCCTGAAGTGTTTAACACAACAAGCCATGATGAATGAATGAATGTGTAAATGTATACATGAATGAATAAAGGAGGGGGGAGGGGGGTGAAGGAATGCATGAAGACCGGAATGACAACAGGATGAAAGGAGAAACAAAATTAGGAAAAACAGGAAGGAAGGAAGGAAGGAGAGAAGGAAAGAAATGCATAAAAACAGGCAAAAAGGAAAAACTCACACATTCCTGTCCCTCACTCCGTCCTCTCCCCCACACTGTCCTCTCCCCCACTCCGTCCTCTCCCTCACTCCGTCCTCTCCCTCACTCCGTCCTCTCCCTCACTCTGTCCTCTCCCTCAATCCGTCCTCTCCCTCACTCCGTCCTCTCCCTCACTCTGTCCTCTCCCTCAATCCGTCCTCTCCCCCACTCCGTCCTCTCCCTCACTCCGTCCTCTCCCTCACTCCGTCCTCTCCCTCACTCTGTCCTCTCCCTCAATCCGTCCTCTCCCCCACTCCGTCCTCTCCCTCACTCTGTCCTCTCCCTCACTCCGTCCTCTCCCTCACTCTGTCCTCTCCCTCAATCCGTCCTCTCCCTCACTCCGTCCTCACCACATTAAGATGATTTTAAGACAAAATCTTGGATAAAAAAAATAATAAAAGTAAACCTTCTGGGTTTTGGAGCAACAATGGTGCTGGCATGTTGATGTATATCAGTTAGACTTAGTGTGAACATGAATGAATGAATGAATGAAGGAAGGAAGGAAGGAAAGAAAAGAGAGAGAGAGAAAGAAAGAAAGAAAGAAAGAAAGAAAGAAAGAAAGAAAGAGTGTGGGGGAGAAGGGGGGTTAAGCCTCAGTCTCAGTCTCAGTCTCGGGGATTCAGGACACAAGTGCTCAGAGGACAAAGTGAATCTCTGTATGACTCACAATAAATCATCAAGCTTCTGTCCTCTTTATTGATCTGCCTCTTTTTGCCCTTCGTACACACTGGAACACAAAGTAATATGTATTATCCTGGAGCTCTGGACCGTCTGAGAGCGTCCGAATCCCAAACAAGTCGCCTTTAATGAGTCCTGAACGTCTTTGGAGCGAAGGAGGAAAGCGAGACAGAGAAAAAGGAAAGCACTAAGAACTTTTCATTAGCATTCTCAGACTGTTATTAGCTCTCCCAGGAGCCAATGGAGTAAAGTAAAATGTAAGATTAGAAAATAAAAACGTTGCCCAGAAGCTCAGGAGGAACATGAATAAGTTAAGAGTAAAGAGTAAGAGTGTGCTAATCTCACGCTTTCCCCAGACCAATGTTACACAAGGATGCACACGCTGACACCGGCGGCATACTGACGCCTCCATTCTACTCTTCCTCTTAATGAGAGCTCTGTCTGTGGAGTCTTTGGAGTCTAATAAGGAAAACACAAACGTAATGATGGGAACGTCTGGGAACGCTGTCGTGTTGTTTTATGTTCCTGGTGGTGCAGGTGGGTTC
>NC_083471.1:23780461-23782961 GCF_030014155.1 Tachysurus vachellii | reverse complement strand
CCTGTTAACCATTTAAAAATGCATTTGGAAACTTTGCTGTAAACGATTATAGCTTTTCATAAAGTACGATAACAACGAGTACCAGCTTATAAGCTTATAAAAGCATTATAACAGGTAACGAACGTATTCATAGATCATCGTACATATAACCTACATAGAATGTGATGTATTTGTTTGTTTGTAAAATTCAGCTCCGGTTGTAATTTGAATCTGAATCACTTTATATCTTATGGTTTCTATAGCAACAGCAACTTCCCAGGGTTAGGCTGAACGGAGTGAAACCTACCACTAACAATACGCGGATTAAAAAATTTATTGTTATTAAACAAAGGAAAAAAAAGCAGAATTGTTAATTTTTATTAAACTACTTTAATATTTGCGGAAAGATTCTCCAATTTTACCGTTTTGTGATTTTGTCGGATTTCATCGTTAACACTTTTAGGTTCCTCCGCAACATGGCAAGCTATTTTTGTTTGTTTGTTTTGTCGAATCGACTCTGAGGAGTAAAAGAGGAGGTGACTGTTTATCGCTCTTATATACTGAGCTTTAATAACATTACAGGTAACAACATAAAACGGCTAAAAAACATTCTTTATTTAATAAAACATCAAAACTCTTCTTAAATTGCTGGGATTGAAGAGAAATAAAACAGTGAGTAGAAAGTAGTGAGTAGAAAGTAGTGAGTAGAAAGTAGTGAGTAGAAAGTAGAGCTCTCACAGGAAGTCATTACAATGTTTTTACTGATAGGAGCTTCAAGTGCTGTGCAATTTAATCGATTTGAATAAATTTCTGAGAAAAAAAACAGCGAGTTTTGAAAAAAGCTGCACAATCAAGCTTTTTCGGTCAAAACAACCATAAAAACCCCCGAGAGTCATTTTATTTTTCTGATAATTCTAATAATCTAGAATAATATAATTGTTTAGAACTTAATAATCAGTTTATTACAAAGCCGTAAATCAGGAAGTGCAGAGTAAAAGTTGTTTAAATCAGACAAATCAGAATCTTCCTGGGAGGTACAGTACAGGGTATTAATGTTCAACCAGGTCTCTCTCTCTGTCTGTCTCCGTCTGTCTCTCTCCCTCTGTCTGTCTCTCTCCCTCTCTCTGTCTGTCTCTCCCCCTCTGTCTGTTTCTCTTCCTGTCTCCCTCTCTCTCTCTCTCTCTCTCTGTCTCTCCCCCCTCTGTCTGTCTGTCTGTCTCCCTCTCTCTGTCTCTCCCCCCTCTCTCTGTCTCTCCCCCCTCTGTCTGTCTCTCCCCCCTCTGTCTGTCTGTCTCTCTCTCCCTCTGTCTGTCTGTCTCCCCCCTCTGTCAGTCTCTCCCCCTCTCTGTCTGTCTCCCCCCCTCTGTCTGTCTGTCTCTCTCTCCCTCTGTCTGCCTGTCTCCCCCTCTCTGTCAGTCTCTCTCCCTCTGTCTGTTGGTCTCCCTCTGTCTGTCTGTCTCTCTCTCTCTCTCCCACTCTCTCTCTCTCTCTGACACTGAAGGATTACACTGTTTGTATTCAAAGCCACGGATGAAACAAGCACAAAGTCTTGTTTTAAAGCATTGCTAAAGACTCTAATACATATTTACACCGCATTAGCGATCAGTCATCGACAATCCACAAAATAGAAAAAGAATCCAGCAGATTGAGCAGGATTTACATTCATTTATTTCTCAACACAAACAAATTATTACCCAAAAATATATACACATTTTCCAGTTTCAAGAAAAAAATAAATGTAAACAAGCTTTACAGAAATGAAAAAAAAAAATGACTTCATAATCCTGAAGGCTTTGATTATTTATTTTTTTAAAGCCCCAATCAGACTGCTTTTAAAAGTAAACACAGCAAGTGCACTGACGATAAAATATTCAGAAGCTTTTATCTGAAAGGAATCGACGCTGAGGCTTCGTAACACATTCATAAATCCTTCAGAAAGCAATTCTGCAAGAGGCTTATGTCAGATCTCAGGAGGTGAATGTCTGCTGTATCTGTAATGTTCATCTTATATGGTAGTTTCTCTCAAGCGGAAGCTTTATAAGTCTTCTATGAAGCATCGCAGGTCATATGTGACTCTAAAGAGATTAATTTGCATAATAACAATAATATAACTAAAATCCATACATGATCTCACGAATTATAACTGTTGTAAAAAGAGTTGCATTAATAACATTCATAACCTATTTATAATGGTGTTATAAAGCATTATGTATACTCTGTGTACCCTTTTGCAATTTCCAGTCACGTGTCAGTCAAATTCATTACTTTCATCTTTAACCTGTGTGTACTCAGTTTGTACCCATAACAGTTATAAAGCTCTATGAACACCTTATAGTACATCATTAGTTCAGGAATTCCAGAAGTTATCGTGTGAACGCTTAAGCTAGTTGCGGTTGCTTTCGCATTTGTATCACCGTTATGAAGCGCCATGTCTATAACTTTTTCCACAACCTTTTAATTATTTTATTAACCTAAATGTGATCACTGGTGTTTATAGCACTGTTATAAAGTGCTATGTATA
>NC_083471.1:23767961-23775461 GCF_030014155.1 Tachysurus vachellii | reverse complement strand
GTGAGTTCCATGTAGATGGAGAAGGCTGGAGTGGACGATATAGAACACTGACATCGGTGTCTGATCTCCCCAGACATCCGTGTCTGATCTCCCCAGACATTGGTTTCTGATCTCCCCAGACACCGGTGTCGGATCTCCCCAGACATCCGTGTCTGATCTCCCCAGACATCCGTGTCGGATCTCCCCAGACATCCGTGTCTGATCTCCCCAGACATCGGTGTCTGATCTCCCCAGACATCGGTGTCTGATCTCCCCAGACATCGGTGTCTGATCTCCCCAGACATCCGTGTCGGATCTCCCCAGACATCCGTGTCGGATCTCCCCAGACATCCGTGTCGGATCTCACTAATGCTCCTGTAGATGAATGATCACAAATCTCCACAGTTACGCTTTAACATCTAGTGGATGAGAAGAGTGGAGGTTCAGGTGTGGGATGTTCAGGTGACACACACACGATATCTCATACTTTAATCCAATAAGACCAACCACCCCCCCACCCCCCACCCCCACACACACACACACACACACAAGGCCTTCTCAACCCTAACACGTAATCACGAGACTGAAATCAATTAGCGTAGCTCTTGTAATTTCACACCACTGAGTACGTCCTGGATTGTGGGGCTGAGACCGGCTTTCTCCTCTACAGCTCGCTAAATTCTGATTAAACTACGCTCGATATTATAGAAGGAAAGAAGTCGAGAGTTTCATTTGCACACTTCTGAGGTAATGAAATATCAGATTCGGGTTATTTCATTTCATACAAGTGATTTATATGAAAACAGATAAAGTAAAGAATGAGTTCAATCCCAAAACACCAATAGCTGTCCTTTTTTTTCCCCTCCTCTCTCTCTTCTAAAATACTTTGTGTATGCAAACTCACCGCACTGGGGCTTCAACAGAAACCCAAAACCTCGTTATGGAAGTGATTCACAGGGGAGATAATTAGCAGGTTATGAGCTAGTACATCCTTACCTGCTGTGGGTTTGTGAATCATTCCCTATAAAACGCTCAGACGGACACTGCTTCGTAATCGGTGCGCCTGCCTTCTAATAAAAAACAAATATTGTTGACGTATTCAGGAATATTTTTATCCTCCAGACTTATTTCGGCGCTTTTAAAGGGCTGTAAAACGTCAGGACATGATGTTAGTTCCTCTGAATCATTTACGCTAATGTCCTGGTTTTTCTGTGCAGAAGAGTGGCCGTTAAAACCCGTCCGCCGGATTGTGCTCTTTTCACGCCGAGCTCAGAGCAACACCTAATATATTCACACCGCAGTTATTTATAACTTATGTGATACGCGCTTCATCCGACATCGTTAAAATTCCCGAAAACGAAAGTATGGCTTGTTGAGTTTAATAGAGCACGAGAGCCAGAGCTCAATGTGAGAAAGTAACATGCAGCAAAATCTCTCTCACTCTCACTCATTTTCTACCGCTTATCCGAACTACCTCGGGTCACGGGGAGCCTGTGCCTATCTCAGGCGTCATCGGGCATCAAGGCAGGATACACCCTGGACGGAGTGCCAACCCATCGTAGGGCACACACACACACTCTCATTCACTCACACAATCACACACTACGGACAATTTTCCAGAGATGCCAATCAACCTAGCATGCATGTCTTTGGACCGGGGGAGGAAACCGGAGTACCCGGAGGAAACCCCCGAGGCACGGGGAGAACATGCAAACTCCACACACACAAGGCGGAGACGGGAATCAAACTCCCAACCCTGGAGGTGTGAGGCGAACGTGCTAACCACTAAGCCACCGTGCCCCCCTGCAGCAAAACTTATTCTGCTTTAAAAAAAAAAGAAAAGAATTAAACTCAAAATTCCTCTGATTCTTTAAGTTGTTTTTTTTTTACGGCACGTAAATTCACATTTGCTCCGATTTCTCCTCAAACGCCGAATTACATTTTGCTTCTGTTTTCAGCTCGTGAAATTTTTTGATCGGATTTTAAACCAAACTGTTGACGCATCTTTTCCAGGTCGTATGTACAAGCTGAGCTGAGCGCACAGGAGCGCACAGGAGCACTACCAACATTACAAGCGGGAAATTTGGGATTGTTGAGTTCTGAATTTCCGTGTCGGGTCGCGTCAGTAAGGAAACACGGATAATCCCGTGGAAGTCCCACCTTTTTGAAGTTGCTCTGCTTGCTCGTGCCTCTCTCGGTGTTCTCGTTATGGAGGATGTCCAGATGAGTCTCTCGCTCCTTCAACTTCAAGGACTCGATCTCCGTCTTCAGCTCGTTCAGCTGCTCCTGTAGGTGTTTGCTTTTCTCCATGTACTCCACCCTGAAAATACGACGTGAGACGACACGGTAACGGAAACAGATAACAACACAGAAAAAAAAAAACGACGTGAAAGGACATTCTGAAGGGACGACGGAGGAGACGAGAACGTCCTGCGTTTCTAACAACACACACAGTCGGCTGACGTTACATCGTCATAAGACGATACATTGCTTATAAAAGGTGGAAGGTGGGCGGGGCCTCCCTAGAGTCAGTTAGCGGCAGAGAGTCTGGAGACTGTTCTTTAGAGGTAAAGTGCTACTCATGTCAAAGCTGGACAGTCTGCTTTAGTCAAAACCCTGATGTAAAAAAGGCTTAAAGACAAAGTGAGTATAAAAAAAAGATCTCAGTAGGTGTTCTGCTCTGATCTGGAACAGGAAATCGATCTAGTCGACGTACAGACCGGATTTCATTCACAAGTCCTACTCACTTTTCCTTCTCGATCTCCATAGACAGGCGTTTCATATCAGTGTCTTTAAAGTCAAAGCTCAGGTTCTCCATGCTGAAGCTCAGGTCAGATGGGAGGATGTTTGAAGGCAGAGCCATGGCCTGGAGGTGAGGAGAGGGAGAGGATGAGGGAGAGGATGAGGGAGAGGGAGAGGGAGAGAGAGAGGAGAGGATGAGGGAGAGGATGAGGGAGAGGGAGAGAGAGAGGAGGGAGAGAGGAGAGAGAGGGAGAGAGAGGAGAGAGAGGAGAGGAGAGGAGAGAGAGAGAGGGAAAGGGAGAGGAGAGGAGAGGAGAGGGGGAGGAGAAGAGAGGAGAGGAGCGGGAGAGAGAGAGGGAAAGGGAGAGGGAAAGGGAGAGGAAAGGGAGAGGATGAGGGAGAGGAGAGGGGGAGAAGAGAGGAGACGAGAGGAGAGGGGGAGAAGAGAGGAGAGGAGAGGAGAGGGAGAGAGCAGAGAGGAGAGGGAGAGGAGAGGAGAGGGGGAGGAGAAGAGAGGAGAGGAGAAAATTAAAGAGAAGAAGAGAAGAGAAGGAGGAAGAGGGAGATGAAGAGAAGAGGGAGAGGAAGAGATGAGCAAAGAAGAGAAAATATCAATAATCGTTTCTCCATAAAACACAATATGCATGAATGTGTTGCCAGTGTTGAATAAAAAACTGTCAGAATTTGTTATAGAATTATATTATAAAAAAAAATTACACACACAAAAATACAAAAATATAAAATTCTTTTTAATCTGAACCTTTTTAAAATATTTTAAAAAGGTTCAGATTAAATGGAATTTTATGTTTTTGTTTAATTATATTTACAAAATTCTAAAACGTTCACATTAAATTCGAATTTTGATCGAACCCAAATACAGTGGAGTTCAGACGGCTTGGACGATTCCCTGTCTGAACACCAGGGGGCGCTCTGGCAGGCTTTGTTTATGTCCTGTTCCATGTGTCTGTGTATTTGCTTTGATATAAATCAGTGGCCTTTTTTCCCATAGACTCCCATTATAAACTTTGGAGGTTTATAACTCGACAAGCTTTCGAACTATCTACACCAAACTCGTCCAGCTCCTTTAGGGTGATACTCGGAACAAAGCTTTAAATTGGTGTACCAACTGGCCTTTCGGTTGTCCCGCAGCCCCGCCCCCAATATATGCAAAATCAAAAAAAACTTTTTACAACATGGACATGTGACATATCAAAACACTCAGAACAATGAGGGGAACTTCCTCATGGGTATTCTGATCACGTGATGTCACGTGAAAATAATACATTTGCACAACATGAGCATGTGACATATCAAAACACTCAGCCCAAGGATTACGTGTTTTTGGCCCCGGTTGGTGGGGTGAGGTGGGGTGGGGTGTTAATCTGTTCAGTGATATGCAAGACACATAACGTTTGCCTTAATTTATTGCAAATCTGATAATTAGATGCTTGTGTGTGACTGAGACTCAGGGATGCCGTGTTAATGCGCGTTTCCGTTGGATAACTCCTAAAAAGTTTGTGATACATTTCCATATAAGGATTTTATTTTTTATGGCTTCTATTACATTACATTATATACACTATATATCCACACACAGACACACACAGACACACACACACACACGTTGTACTCAAGCAGCTTTATCTTTATATTTATATTCAAAGCATCTAGAAAAAACCTCCACATGGGGTGAACATGTCACTCGGTTCTACAGAGCGGTAATTTGTGACTTTCTGGTCCGTCTATCAGCTCGGCAGAAACTATTCTCTCTTATCTGGTCGACTCGGGACTGATAAAGCTGTACGACTGCGACAGAGAGCACGGAATTAAATCACTGTGCTTTTCTCTACAGACTGAGATTTGGAATAGCGGAAAGCTGACGTACAGAATACTCACGAGACCGAGCTAAGAAAACCGCGTTAATCCATGAAACAGGAAGTTAGGAATAAATCACAACAAGGAATGTTGTTATAGGAAAATACACATTGATCCAATCAGTCATGGTTTATTTCCTCATAACACCGCATCCTAAAATGTTTTATTCATCTCGTATCGTTGTCGCCGTAGGATCGGCTGATAGATTGTCTGATAACGGACCGGAAAACCAAAACTGCCTCTACTATTAATAAGCTATTGAGTCTTTTTAAAGAATGAAATCAAATGTTTTATAGTTTTTTCCTACAGTTCATCTAAAAAAAAACTAGTCAAGTCTAAAAAGAGAAGATCTGCTGCTCAGGAGTACCGAGTAAGGTGATTTGCTGGTGATCTCCAGCAGCTTATATTTGGCTCTGCGCTCAGACTCTCTGGCCTCCTGCAGGTCCTGCTTCAGCTGATCGGCTTCCTTGGCTCTGTGGAGTATAAAAGAGAGTGTGAGGTAAACAGGAGACACGTTTATTTACTCGTGGATGTGTGAGACACTGCACTGAGCCTCAGCTCAGTTTACTGCTGTAATGGAGAGGAAATTCATTCCGAAAGCTCAAAAAGCAAAAATAAATAAAGCTTAACAGGTCCACAGACACACACAATGCTAACAGAAGCTAACAGAGCCACAGACACACACAATGCTAACAGGTCCACAGACACACACAATGCTAACAGAGCCACAGACACACACAATGCTAACAGAGCCACAGACACACACAATGCTAACAGAGCCACAGACACACACAATGCTAACAGAGCCACAGACACACACAATGCTAACAGAGCCACAGACACACACAATGCTAACAGAGCCACAGACACACACAATGCTAACAGAGCCACAGACACACACAATGCTAACAGAGCCACAGACACACACAATGCTAACAGAGCCACAGACACACACAATGCTAACAGAGCCACAGACACACACAATGCTAACAGAGCCACAGACACACACAATGCTAACAGAGCCACAGACACACACAATGCTGACAGAGCCACAGGCACACACAATGCTAACAGAGCCACAGACACACACAATGCTAACAGAGCCACAGACACACACAATGCTGACAGAGCCACAGACACACACAATGCTGACAGAGCCACAGACACACACAATGCTAACAGAGCCACAGACACACACAATGCTAACAGAGCCACAGACACACACAATGCTAACAGAGCCAGAGCCAGAAGTGTGTGTGTGTATATATATAATATTTATGTATGTATTATATGTGGGTACGAACCGCCTGTCAGATTCTTCAGCCATTTTAAGGGCGAGCATCTCAGCCTCCAGCATCTTCTGTTCGATCAGCCTTTTCTCCTCCTCGCTGCGGATCGCCGTCATCTTAAAGATTTAAACACATCGCAGCGCTTCGATGAGACCTGCTATAATCCATTTCAGTTCTCATTTGAAGGGAGGTTGAATTAAAAATGTATATATTTAGAATTATTTATATATTTGGAATTTATTATATTATGTTGAATATTTATTAAATGATTATTCTATTTTAGTGATTTTATGTAATTCGGATTTTACTGACGGGAAGAAGAAGAAGGAGGAGGAGGAGGAGGAGGAGGAAGAAGAAGAAGAAGAAGAAGAAGAAGAAGAAGAAGAAGAAGAAGATGAAGAAGAAGAAGGAGAAGAAGAAGAAGAAGAAGAAGAAGAAGAAGAAGAAGAAGAAGAAGGAGATGAAGAAGAAGAAGGAGAAGAAGAAGGAGATGAAGAAGAAGAAGAAGATGAAGAAGAAGAAGGAGATGAAGAAGAAGAAGGAGATGAAGAAGAAGAAGAAGAAGATGAAGAAGAAGAAGGAGATGAAGAAGAAGAAGAAGATGAAGAAGAAGAAGGAGATGAAGAAGAAGAAGAAGATGAAGAAGAAGAAGGAGATGAAGAAGAAGATGAAGAAGAAGAAGGAGATGAAGAAGAAGAAGGAGATGAAGAAGAAGAAGGAGATGAAGAAGAAGAAGGAGATGAAGAAGAAGAAGATGAAGAAGAAGGAGATGAAGAAGAAGAAGAAGGAGATGAAGAAGAAGAAGAAGAAGGAGATGAAGAAGAAGAAGAAGGAGATGAAGAAGAAGAAGGAGATGAAGAAGAAGAAGAAGAAGGAGAAGGAGAAGATGGAGAAGATGGAGAAGATGAAGAAGAAGAAGAAGAAGAAGAAGAAGAAGAAGAAGAAGGAGAAGAAGGAGAAGAAGAAGGAGAAGGAGAAGATGGAGAAGATGGAGAAGATGAAGAAGAAGAAGAAGAAGAAGAAGAAGAAGAAGAAGGAGAAGAAGGAGAAGAAGAAGGAGAAGAAGAGGAAGAGGAGGAGGAAAAAAGGTCCAATGAAGCACTTCCAGGAAGGAGCTTGGGACAGTAATACACATCAAATAAAAACATGGAAAGTGTTCATATGTTTTATACTTCACTGTAGGTTGTGACACAGTGTGTGTGTGTGTGTGTGTGTGTGTGTGTGTGTGTGTGTGTGTGTGTGTATATGTATGAAAAACAGATCACAGTGTAAAAGGAAGATGGGGTCATGTGACGGTTGGATTCTTTGTGTAATTAATGGGATTTATTCTTCCAGCTTGTTAGCGGTGAGACGCTGAGTGAAATCCTGAAGCTTGATATTAAGACGTACTTTAATCCGCTGGATCTCCTGCTCTGCCTCGGCTGCCTTCTGAGCCAACAGGTTGGCCTCTTCCTCAGCGATCTGAGCTTTCTCTGCTAACAGATCAGCCGTCTCCTCTGAGCGCAGCTACACACACACACACACACGTTCTGTTATTGTAGGCAAACAGACAACACTGCTTGTTTTTTCTAATATAATATTTGAATTAAATTGAATGTTTTGGATACCACTATTA
>NC_083471.1:23760461-23762961 GCF_030014155.1 Tachysurus vachellii | reverse complement strand
AATATTATTTATAATAATAATAATAATAATAATAATAATAATAATAATAAAATATTATTTACATTATTATTTACATTTTTTAAACCACAAATTTACACAAAAAAAGAAATCCTGAAAAAGTGACTTTTTATATGCATGTTTGTTCTCAGATAAACAATCAATCAATCAATCAATCAATCAATAAATAAAGCATTTGTATTTTTCTATCTGAAAATTCTAACAAATAAAAAATATAATAATAATAATAAAAATAATAATAAAAATAATAATAATAATAATAATAATAATATGTTATATGCAAATGAGGAATGCTTGCACTATTCATTATGATTAACACTTAACTAAAACTGTTTAAGACAAACTATTTAACATGCAGTAATAACCTCCGTTCACCCTGTAGGTCAAGCACTGAGTGACGGTGCTTTCTAGCTTTTAGAGATAACAATAAAATAATTCTCCAGTCTGATTGGTCAGAAGGTGTGTTGTGTGTTTATATGTATGTCTTTAATGTGTAATCGTTTCCATAGTAACAGTAAGAAGTATACACCATGTAATCGTGGAACGATTAATGAAGGTGTCTCGGGTGTCTATGCTTTCTAACAGGAAGTAACGCATCCCAGCGACGTTCTACAATATTACTGTAATTATGAAGCTGTTAAAATGAGGGACATGTGGTTTAAGATGTAGATTATTTTATAGAACTGCTCGGTCTGTGTCGTGTTCTCTTGATGCACAGATCACAAAGGCTTTAATGTGGGGGCATGTTTTAACGTTTCTTTTTGATGTGAAGCCAGGCCAAGCTGTGTGTGTGTGTGTGTGTGTGTGTGTGTGTGTGAGTGAGAGAGAGAGTGAGAGAGAGAGAGAGAGAGAGAGAGAGAGAGATTGAGACCTGGTCTTCCCTCGGTGCTCAGCGTAGCATAGGGTGATTCTGTCCTCCCACATTTCAGCAGTCATCTGGTAGAGATTAATCACCTGCACACCAAAGAGTCCAGAGCTCAGTGAGAGAGAGAGAGAGAGAGAGAGAGAGAGAGAGAGAGAGAGAGAGAGAGAGAGAGAGAGAGCAAAAGAAAGAGAGAGAGCAAGAGAAAGAGAGAACAAGAGAAAGAGAGAGAGAGCAAGAGAGAGGGAGAGAGAGAGCAAGAGAGAGAGAGCGCAAGAGAGAGAGAGAACAAGAGAAAGAGAGAGAGCAAGAGAGCGAGCAAGAGAAAGAGAGAGAGAGAGCAAGAGAAAGAGAGAACAAGAGAAAGAGAGAAAGAGAGAAAGAGAGAGAGAGAGAGAGAGAGAGAGAGAGAGACAGCGAGAGTGGGATAGAGATAATAACTGATGGCAGAATAAATCACTTACCCTCTTAGGTAGGAGCTCCTCTTGGGCCAGGAAGCCTGGTTTGTGGACGTTGGGGTCGTAATCTCCGTACTGAAGACACAAAAATAAACAAAGCAAAGAAGTTCATCATATCATCAGTTCATCAGTTCATCATATCATCATATCATCAGTTCATCAGTTCATCATATCATCAGTTCATCAGTTCATCAGTTCATCATATCATCAGTTCATCATATCATCAGTTGATCAGTTCATCATATCATCAGTTGATCAGTTCATCATATCATCAGTTCATCATATCATCAGTTCATCATATCATCAGTTCATCATATCATCAGTTGATCAGATCATCATATCATCAGTTGATCAGTTCATCATATCATCAGTTGATCAGTTCATCATATCATCAGTTGATCAGTTCATCATATCATCAGTTGATCAGTTCATCATATCATCAGTTCATCATATCATCAGTTGATCAGATCATCATATCATCAGTTGATCAGTTCACCAGGATTTCATCATTCAGTAGCTACTCATATTCCCAGTTTCCTCATATTAGTTATCTCCTCTCATTCTCTCTGCATCTCTGTAGAAAAAAATTGCCTAATTTAATTAAAAGTGCTGTGTTGTAACCTTTGGATTCGATTAGACTTTCCTGACAGATCACAGCGAGAGCAAATTGAAGGAGTTCGCTAAAATCAGTGACGGACAACTCGGTGGAGTAGAAACCAAATTGCCTTCCTCCATCTTCATTACCGGTGTCAAATCCACTCTTTTTCAGGCAGCAAGATGCACATTTAACATAAAACGCCTTGGAAACGATGGTCAGTCGTTCGGTGCGTCTCAATCCGCTCTCTAGTTCACTACTCAGGACAACGATCAGGAAGTTTAGGTTCGATCGCAAAAAAGTTTAGGTTCGTTCCTTGCAGTGCTCTGGAACGTTCGCGCCCTAGATAATAATCCCACAATGCATAGCAAAAACCAGGGAGCATCACAATGTAAAGTTAGAAAACAAAAGGCGGACGAACTCTGAACTTCGTTTGCATGTAAGTAAGTAGCTTGTTGTCGATGTAGAAGCTCACAAAGGATTACTGATATTTGTTAGCAATTTTTAAGTGTTTTTTGATTCGAAAGGGAAAAAAAACTAAGTAAAAAGGTCCGCTAGCTAGCCGAC
>NC_083471.1:23735461-23755461 GCF_030014155.1 Tachysurus vachellii | reverse complement strand
TTGTTCTTCCCTTCAGCTATGATAAAGACACATTTCTTTCCATTAATTGCCTGGGTTACGTATGTATGTGTGGGCGGAGCTATCAATACAAGGGTGGGACCCATTTGGGTTAGGGGCGTGTTTGTTTTGGTGATTTCAAATGTCAACATTGGCTTTCAAACAACCGAGACCCTGCCTTTAAGTACGGCTAATCGTGTTGCATCATGTTGGTATGATGAAGTAATCAATAGAATCGATCAGTTGATCAGAAGGTGTTGATTGCTTTGCTGGGAAAAGGTTCGTTTTTGAAAAGCCCTGTTTTACAGATAAGCGTTTGTGATTTACAGAAAGAGTTCCATCAATGACCAGCTTCATAGCTTCAGTGTCCTAATGCATTTAAAGTCTCAGAGGACTTGATGGTGAAGATAAAACAACAACAAAAAAAAAAAAACTGAGGCACATCTTTTCTCTTGGAGGGAGCTCTGCACTTTGCCGAGGTTATCGGGACCTCAGAGGACACCCGTCTTCACGAGAAGAAACAGAGGCTTAGACAGGTGAGAGAAGAAAAGAGGACGAACATGAGCTGCCGGATCGCAAAGTTAGCCTTAAAGCCTGAGAGATTTCAGCTGTGAGGGCAAAACAAAGAGAAAATCTGTCACTCCAGATGAGATTAGAATAAAAAAAAGGAGCCTGAGGAGTTCTCTGACAGTTGCTGCACTGCAGTAATGCAAGCCGGGAATCGTTATTATGGACCTGTTTACTTCTCAGAACAGTTGTGCAGATGATGTGAAGTGGTCTTTCTCCCGAGCAACAAGTTCACGAAGGATCTGAAGGACTAAGTCTGAGCTCGAGTGTGCATGATAACAGAACGGTACTTGTACACCGATGTAGAAACATGGTAGAAATTGAGGCTAATGATGCATTAACGAGGGCCTTATGAGAACTTTTATCAAATGAACGCATTTGTTTCAATGAAGGATCAGCTGAGATTAGAAGATGGGTTCAAACTACTTTTCTGCTCCTTAAGA
This sequence comes from Tachysurus vachellii, assembly GCF_030014155.1. Taxonomy (NCBI): domain Eukaryota; kingdom Metazoa; phylum Chordata; class Actinopteri; order Siluriformes; family Bagridae; genus Tachysurus; species Tachysurus vachellii. The sequence continues at coordinate 23,754,454 of NC_083471.1, read as the reverse complement.
TGTAGCTACAGTATAAATATGAACCTGATCGCTGAAGACAAGCACTATGACATCTGTGAAATGAAAAGTTCTGCTCTTTACATCCACGTTGAGAAGAAAAGCAACTGAGACTGTGCAGCACATCGAATGTTAAGTCAGCAGAAGTCCACATCAAGTTCCACTTCAGAAACACCCAAATTCCAGACTGGGATGGATTGGACTGGGATGAGGGATTGGTATATTCTGGAATGGATGGTGTATTGGGAAAAAAATGTAATGGATTGGCTTGGGACGGATGGATTGGATTGATTTGGATGGATTGGAATTGAAGGATTGAGATGGATTGGAATGGATGGACTATATTGGGATGATGGATTAGATTGGGAAAGGTTGGATTGGACTGCTTTGGATAAAGTGGATAGGGAAGGAATGTATTTGGACAGACTGGAATAGAATGACTGGGATGATTTGGAATGGTTGGACTAGATTGAGGTGATTTATTGGATCGGGATAGGATGGATTGGGATGGACTTGTTTGGAATTGGGATGGAGTGGACTGGATTTGGACTGGACTGGATTGGATTAGAATGGAATGGAATGGAATGGGATGAACTGGACTGGACTGGACTCGATTTGGAGTGGACTGGACTGGATTGGATTTGGAGTGGACTGGACTGGATTGGATTTGGAATGGACTGGACTGGACTGAATTGGATTTGGAGTGGACTGGACTGGACTGGATTAGATTTGGAGCGGACTGGACTGGATTGGATTTGGAGTGGAGTGGACTGGACTGGACTGGATTTGGAGTGGAGTGGACTGGACTGGATTAGAATGGAATGGAATGGAATGAACTGGACTGGACTCGATTTGGAGTGGACTGGACTGGATTGGATTTGGAGTGGACTGGACTCGATTGGATTTGGAGTGGACTGGACTCGATTGGATTTGGAGTGGAGTGGACTCGACTAGACTGGATTTGGAATGGACTGGACTGGATTTGGAGTGGACTGGAATGGGATGGACATTAGTGGACAGGACAAAACTGTACATGATAAGATAAAAATATAAAGAATAAGCATAGATTAAAGGTGATTCTGACAATTAGACATCAAAACGCATATTCCATTGCACCCTAACAGCTTCTCTACACCATGACAACCTGACAGCAAACTAAACTGTCACTGGTGTCATTTAAACCTGTGATGGAGACGGTGACCTTCTCACTGCAGTGCTTTAGTGCAATACTGACCTGTAGAAAGAAGAGATGCTGTGTGATATCCTGGACGAGCTCCTCCTCAGCGTTTTCTGGGTAAAACTTTGCCAGGAAGCTCAACACGATGGGTTCCTGTTTAGGAACATCTTGGTCTAAAACCTGCCAAAAAACAGTAATACCAGTTCAAACAGAACCTCCCCTGCTCTAGAAACCATGTTCTCTGGGTTATTAATCAAATGATTATTACCTTCTTATCCATCTTCAGCCAGGCCACTGTGTCTTTGACGATGTACTGCAAGCCGAAGAACCACGTTTCTCGGAGCCCCAACGTTCTGCATACCAGCTCAAACAGAGTCTTCCCTTTCCACTTCACCTACAAAGCAAAGAGAAGCAACGTTTTTACTGGAGGACAGAATGAACCAGAATTTTATTGTAAACCAGAACTAAAAACATTTTACATTACAGAAGAACAGAACAGAGAACAATTTATTAGAGGACTTTTTTTTTTGGAGGACAGAATGGAGAACATTTAACTGGAGTATGTTTGTTTTGAGAGAGCAGCATGAACAACATTAGGTTGGATAATATTCCTGGAGAGCATTTAATTAGATAAAGTTAATTTTGGAGAACAGAATAAAGAACAGTTTATAGAAGAATGTTTGCTTGTCAAACAGAATAGAGAACATTTTACTTGCTGATTGTTTTGGAGAACATTTTATTACATGGTGTTAATTTGAGAGAACAGAATGGAGAACATTTTATTACATGGTGTTAATTTTGGAGGACAGAATGGAGAACATTTTATTATATGGTGTTAATTTTGGAGGACAGAATAAAGAACAGATTATCGAAGAATGTTTGCTTGTCAAACAGAATAGAGAACATTTTACTTGCTGATTGTTTTGGAGAACATTTTATTACATGCTGTTAATTTGAGAGAACAGAATGGAGAACATTTTATTACATGGTGTTTGTTTTGGAGAACATTTTATTACATGGTGTTAATTTTGGAGAACAGAATGGAGAACATTTTATTACATGGTGTTTGTTTTGGAGAACATTTTATTACACGGTGTTAATTTTGGAGGACAGAATGGAGAACATTTTATTACATGGTGTTAATTTTGGAGAACAGAATGGAGAACATTTTATTACATGGTGTTTGTTTTGGAGAACATTTTATTACACAGTGTTAATTTTGGAGGACAGAATGGAGAACATTTTATTACATGGTGTTTGTTTTGGAGAACATTTTATTACACGGTGTTAATTTTGGAGGACAGAATGGAGAACATTTTATTACATGGTGTTTGTTTTGGAGAACATTTTATTACACGGTGTTAATTTTGGAGGACAGAATGGAGAACATTTTATTACATGGTGTTAATTTTGGAGAACAGAATGGAGAACATTTTATTACATGGTGTTCGTTTTGGAGAACATTTTATTACACGGTGTTAATTTTGGAGGACAGAATGGAGAACATTTTATTACATGGTGTTAATTTTGGAGAACAGAATTTATTGGAGAATGATTTTTTTTTGAGAACAGAATAAAGACCAGTTTTATTTGAGGACAAAAAAAAGAGACCATTTAAATTTGGTACTTTTTTGGAGAACGGAATAAAAAGCTCTTATTTATTGGAGAAAAGAACAGAGACCATTTTATTAGAAAAAAATCCAGAAGATTTCCCCAGAAAACAAAAACAGAGACCAATATCATGATAGTAAACAAATGAAAATATTTTTCTCTTGTTTGTTTAGGATTTTTTGCGTTTCTTCCACTCCGAGCTCATGACTTTATATCTAATTTTCTTCCATTTGTGATGGTTTTCACTCTTGGTCTCAGCCTCTGTACACTTTTAATCCCCTTCTCCGGCTTTTGCTGAATTATTAATTTATTTATATATATATTTTTTGCTAAAGTTGTCTGAGAGTTGTTTTCCTTCTCACAGCCAACTGCTTTGAGAGCTCGAGCATGTTAAAGCTTCTCATGCCTTAAATCAGGCTCAACACAGTAAATGCGTGCTGACAGTTTTGTCATTAAACAGCTTAATGAGGCACGTTCGAATAAATAGCTTTCGAATATGAAGCTTGTCAATAAGGACTTGTCTTCAGATTCAACAGAAAAACAACATTAAACAAACACAGAATTTTAGATAAGCCGTAAAAACCGATCTTGGTGATCGATGTTTATTAGCGTCCGAGGGGGGGTGTGCTAATTTTTGCACTCAAGATTGATATATGAATTATTGAAATTTGTCTGAAATGAAATACATGCTGAGAGATGGAGTGTAAACAGAATACATCATATTGGTTAGGGGAAAAAAAAAAAAACAACAGACTGCTTTCTCAGCACAACAAAACCATCCGCATGGGATGAAGAGAAGCGACTTCCATTTACTAAGGAGGCATTTTTCAGCCAGAGACGTGAACCACCAGGACATCAGGCCATATGGCTGAAGACGCAAATGAGCTGCTTACTCTTTAGTGAAACGGTTATCTGAGTAAATTATTCGGCTTCGGAAGAGCAAACAAACAGATGCTTAGGAACCCGACTCGGTTTCTAGCATCTACCCGCAGACAGCTTAATAAAATAACGACGAGAGGCGTCACGTGTTAACACGAGTACGTGATCCGAAAGCTTCGGCATTTAATAAGCGTACGTAAGGTTGTACTGACTTAGTAAGGTGAGGTAGTGGGACTGAAAAAAAAATGACATCCTTCTCATAACAAAGATAAAAAGATCATTAAGTCACGGGAACGAGGCAGTTAAGTAATTTGATAAATACTCGCTCGTCTCGTTATCTCAGATTACTAAGTAGTTGGGACTTTCATTAACTTTTACCTACTACTTAGTATCTGAGATAAGTATGAGATAAAAGTCATGGAAACGAGGCGATAATGTGAGGTAATGAGATAATTAAGCCATAAGAATGAGATAATTAAGTCATCCCCATAATTAGCAATGCGAGATAAGATTATCTCGTTCCCGTTACTTAAGTTGTCTTTGGTGTTAGTAATGCGAGATAAGTCATGAGAACGAGACAAGTCGTCTCCACTATTAGTAATGTGAGCGAACGAGATAACTGTCTCGTTCCAATAAAAATAATTGAGTTTTATCAAGATAATTAAGTCAGGGAAAGGAGACAATTAGTTCATCCTAATTCCTCATCAATGTGAGGTAAAGAGCTTATTAAGCCATGAGATAATTAAGTCATCCTCCCTGTCAGTAATGTGAGATAACAATATAATCGTCTTGTTCCCATGACTTAAGTCACCCAAACTGTAAATAACAAGAAAATTAATTCATAGAAACGAGACAATCCTTTATCAATGTGAGGTAAAGAGATTATTAAGCCATAAGAATGAGATAATTAAGTCGTCCCCACTATTAGTAAAGTGAGATAAGATAAGTATGTCATTGGAACAAGACAATTAAGTTATCTCCACTGTTAATAATGAGAGAAGATAAGACCGTTACGTCATCATTATTCTGTCACCACTACTTAGTAATGTGAGATAACATAATTCATAAAAATAAGACTATTAGTTCATCCCCATTATTTAGTAATGAGATTTACGAGAGACAGTTATGTGGTTTGCATGACTTGGTAGCCTGAGGCAATGAGATAATTAAGTGGGAATTAAACAACTAATTAATCACCACTACTTGGTAATGTGCGGTAACAAGATAATAAAATAATGAGATAGAAGAGACAATGAAACCGTCCTTATTGCCTTCTTAGGTACTTTATTTCAAATGCTGTGGATTAACCAGGATGTTTTGTGCTTTCTTTTCTTTTTTCCCCCACCAGAGTTGGAGACTCGGATCTATAAGTTGCATCAGTATTTAGGCGAGACAACATTTTGGAATTCAATGTTCAAGTCAAAGAGTTCCAAATATTCCTTTTCATATTATGGAAATCTTCTTGAAGTAAAAAAATCTCTGATGTCTTTTCAAAACACACACACACAAATTCAGGGATAGGAAATAAGGCCTGAAGAAAGAAACTTGATTTTATTCGTCCGAATACGTCTGGCAAAATCTGTAAAACCGTGAAGGACGGCGAATGTTGTAAATAATAAACACAACACTGAATAGATTTCGGGGCGGCACGGTGGATTAGTGGTTAGCACGTTCGCCTCACACCTCCAGGTTTGGGGGTTTGATTCCCACCTCCACCTTGTGTGTGTGGAGTTTGCATGTTCTCCCCGTGCCTCGGGGGTTTCCTCCAGGTACTCCGGTTTCCTCCCCCGGTCCAAAGACATGCATGGTAGGTTGATTGGAATCTCTGAAAAAATTGTCCGTAGTGTGTGATTGCGTGAGTGAATGAGAGTGTGTGTGTGTGCCCTGCGATGGGTTGGCACTCCGTCCAGGGTGTATCCTGCCCTGATGCCCAATGACGCCTGAGATAGGCACAGGCTCCCCGTGACCCGAGGTAGTTCAGATAAGCGGTAGAAAATGAATGAGTGAGTGAGTGAGTGAGTGAATAGATTTCCTGACCTTATGGACTCTCTTTATAGTTCCATCTGTAATGTTATCACATTAATAACTGCAAATTTCAACAAAAATGGATTCCGTCATCATAAGATTAGAAAAATCCAGCACCGCTTGATCCAGCACCTTCTATTATTTTGCACTTTTTATCAACCTTTTAGTTGTTTTGTTTTTTTAATATCGCACCAACACTAACTTGTGTGAACAAATTATACAATTGTCAAATTAAATACATTTACATTTACAGCATTTAGCAGACACACTTATCCAGAGTGACTTACAACTGAGCAATTGAGGGTTAAGAGCCTTGCTCAGGGGCCCAGCAGTGACAGATTGTCCTGGGGTACGAACCCATGACCTTCTGATCAGTAGTCCAACACCTTAACCACTGAGCTACCACATCACCAAAATTAGGCAAAAAAAGCATTGTAGACATCTAAACTTGCTCTTGTAGGTAATTCTGAGAAAAATCCCTGCTTCATCAAAACAGCAACTTACTTGGGATGTGTTTCTGGCCGAATAGAATAAGAGGTTAAAATTGTAGCCAGCTAGCGAGCTCATTAGCGTGGATGGAGGTTTCTGGTTTTGTAGTTCATCTTGTCAGAGTTCATTCCTAACTCTGAGGTGATAAGAAAAAGTCGTGCATTCAGTCGAGCGAAATGCCGCACTGTCAACGTCATTAACAATCACATCACCAGGATCTCTTGTAGGTGTGTTTCCATCTGGTTTATTGTTTACAGATGGCGATGTACCGTTCAGGGTTTGTCCAATTAAGCGTGCTCGTGTTTTTTCTTCCGGGTGCTAATGAGCCATCAAGAACGCATACGATCCAAAAAAAGGATCCGTACACCAGAAGGCTAAACGTATCAGGATGCTTCATGATGAGCATCACAAAAAATTGGACACAAAGAAAGCCTTGGTCTACCTTAGCTTTACAATTTGACTTCAGTGGAAGTTCGAGACCCAAACTCGCTGCGACGTGACAAGGCACCTGTGCACAAAGCTCACCACGGTCGGAGTGAAGGAACTCGAGTGTCCTTCGTGGACGTTAAGGTCGGAGTTGAAGAACCCGTGTGTCCTGAACAGAGCCCTGACTCTGACTCAACCCCACTGAACACCTTTGGGATGAACTGGAACACTGACTAAACCCCAGACCTCATCACCTGGTATCAGTGTCTGATCTCACTAATGCTCTTAGCTGAATGAACACAAATCCACACAGTCACACAATCTCTAACATCTAGTGGAAAAGCTTCCCAGGAGACCGGAGTGGAGTAAATAAGCAGTGGGGTTCCAGATCTGGATCTAAATCTGCGACGTGGTCAGACATAAAGTGCATGTTATCTACAGTATCACACACTGACGTGATCAGATCCGATTACCAAACCTTTGTGATTCGTTGGTAGCAAACAGCATTCATCAGGAACAAGAACCCTCGATCTCCTCGAAGAGACCGTGACTCACTTCAACAGAGCCCATCGATTGCTGCGAGCTGCAAGCTGTTTATTGCGACTAGTGAAAGTTTAACACGGCCGTTTTACAGGATTTTAATAGGAACTTTAACAGGAACACTTGGACACCTACTCGGTTGTACAGTTATCTAATTGGCCAATCCCGTGATAGCAGCACAATACATGAAATCACGTAAAAACAGGTCAAGAGCTGTAGATAAACTTTACATCAAACATCAGAATGAAGAAAAAGTCTGGGTGACTGTCCTAGTGCGGGCACGATGAAACGGCTTGTTGTTGAGAGACCAGAGCAGACCGGACGGACAGTCAGGACGTTTATAGTAACTCAAGTAATCACTCTTTACCGCCGTGGTGAGCAGAAAAGCATCTCAGCGTGAACAAAACATCGACCCTTGAGGTGGACGAGCTACAACAGCAGAACACTACATCAGGTTCCTCTCCTGTCAGCCAAGAACAGTAATCTGAGGCTATCAATGTGTGTGTGTGTGTGTGTGTGTGTGTGTGTATGTTGATTTGGTTTTGAACTTTCAATTCCCTGTTCTGATTGATCAAAAAACATTGATTCATTTTCTAGAACAGCAGCTTTGACAATAAGTTATTTTTTTATGTTTATCTTTGCGCACACTGACACACACACACACTCACACACAAACACACACACACACTTAGAGGCTTTGATAAAGCAAATGCACACTCTAGTGGGGGAAAAAAAATTCATCTCCTTCAACTGACTGCACACACAGTTTGCTCACGCTCACTGTAATTAAAACACCATTACACTACTACAGCTCGCGTCACTAAACAAACACTTCCTGCTAAGCTTAGCGTTCACGTTGGGGAAATCACAGCACACACTCTTTGTCCAGAACCATTTTGCATCATTTATTTTCTCTGGTTTCAGGGCACAGCTTCACTCTCCACGCGACGGTCTTAATCACGGCCCTGCGGTCGCTCTTAGCTCAGCAGATGTTTCCATCATCCTGGAACCCCAAAGAAAAAAAACCATAGATTTCCAGCACCGCCTCTGGTTAAAGCCCGGCGTGAAAAATCTAGGATAAGGATGTGTAAATGTGTGAAATGCTGTTATGTTTGTGCTTGTAACCGAACTAATGATAAAGATGAAATCTCAAGTGTGTGCTGCAGTGAGGAAAAAGGAAGGAGAGTTTCTTCTAAAGACATGCTGCCACCTAGAGGTGAGTGTGCAGACTGCACTGCAGATTCTTCTCATCATCATTCAGCCTTCATTTATTCATCTTCAGCAAGCACCTGAGTGTGGAGCCGGAGACTGTCCTGGGAATACTGAGCATGGGGCGGGAATACTCCATCTATCAGGACTACACACTGTCCGTCACACACACACAGACACATACACACACACAGACACACACATACATACACATACATACACACACAGACACACACACAGACACATACATACATACACATACATACACATACATACACACAGACACACACACAGACACACAGACACACACACATACACACACACATACACACACACATACACACTCTCATGCGCGCGCACACACAGGCACACACAATCCATTAGGACAACATACACACTCACTCATAAATCGCCCATAAGGACCACACATGCACATACAAACACACACACTCTCGTGCACGCACACACACACCACACACACTCATGCGTGCACCCCATGCATTAGGACAACATACACATTCACTCATACAGACAGGTATATAAACACACACGCACATTGACATCATCCATCAGGACCACAGGCACACAAACACACACACACTCTTGCACACATGCACTCTTACACACACACAGTTAGACAAGAAAAATGTCAGCGGCACTTTGTCATAACACAATAATCTTTTCACATCCCTAACCATCGCCAGTGTGTTAAGTCTGATTCCATCTGACTATTAAACGTCACTTTATTTTCATCTTTTTACAGATTAAAAACACACCAGTGTTTATTTCTGATTTCAAATATCTTATGTACTGAAACAATGAGCTGAACCAGACAGACGCTTCCAACGCGGTAAAAAACGTGTGTGTGTGTGTTCATATCAGAAAGAATGCTTAAGAACATTCCAAAATTCCAAAATGTGACCTTTCCTGTCGAACGAAACTACAAAAAAAGTTTTTCGAGTCAGTTGGTGGATTAATGGGCGAGTCAGAAGAAGAGCAGAATGAAGGACAGATGAACAGAAGGACACGGTCAAGAGGACAGAGACACAAGCCACTTCCTCCATCTGTTCCCTTTTTGTTCAGGATACACAAGAAAAAGTCAAGGGAACATGACATAAACACTTGCTTCCAAAGTCTACAGCAGGCTGTGTTGTGTATCAATAATACACGCAAGAGCCTGCTCCTTCCTGTCCCTCAAACACAGGTCACGTGTAAAAAATAAATAAATAAATAAATAAATAAATAAATAAAAAGGAGTCTCACATATTCAACTGATTTACACATTGTTTTTAACTGCCTCTGACTTTTCACAGATTTGGTTCACAGACTGAGCTGGAGTCGATTTCAACCTTATTACCATGGCGACCGGTAGGAACCAGAAGGAACGCCTCTTGGTGATCGAATCACCGTATGTGTGATAACAGAAGGCAACTGTACCCACAGTGCAGCATCAAGATGTCTTCTTCATCACACCTTTTATCCTACCATAAGTCGTCCTTTTTTCCAAACTCAGACTCTAAACACTTCAACCGATACAGTTGGTACAGATCACCGTGGGATGCCGACGCGCACCTCAAAAAAAAAGCCCATGTTCAGCCAGTTCAGGGAAATAAACATCACATAGTGTCACATATCATTCTCTCTCTATACTGAGATCAGTAGTTCATCACACCGGTGATTAGTAGGACACTGGGATCAGTGAGCAATCTGGGCAAAATATCACCAGAATATCCAACTTAATAGCAAAAGATACCATTAAACACTGGGAAAATGTAGGGAGAAGTAATTCGGCTGAACATGGACACCTCGAATCAGGTATCTTTACTCACACACACACAGGTATCTTTAATCACACACACACACACACACACACACACACACAGGTATCTTTAATCACACACACACACACACACACACACACACACACAGGTATCTTCACTCACACACACACAGGAATCTTCACTCACACACACACACAGGTATCTTTAATCACACACACACACACAGGTATCTTCACTCACACACACACACAGGTATCTTCACTCACACACACACACAGGTATCTTCACTCACACACTCACACACACAGGTATCTTCACTCACACACTCACACACACAGGTATCTTCACTCACACACTCACACACACAGGTATCTTCACTCACACACTCACACACACAGGTATCTTCACTCACACACTCACACACACAGGTATCTTCACTCACACACACACAGCTATCTTCACACACACACACACAAGTATCTTCACACACACACACACACAGCTATCTTCATACATACAGGTATCTTCACTCACACACACACACAGGTATCTTCACTCACACACACACACACAGGTATCTTCACTCACACACACACACACAGGTATCTTCACTCACACACACACACAGGTATCTTCACTCACACACACACACACACAGGTATCTTCACTCACACACACACAGGTATCTTCACTCACACACGCACACGCACAGGTATCTTCACTCACACACACACAGGAATCTTCACTCACACACACACAGGAATCTTCACTCACACACACACAGGAATCTTCACTCACACACACACAGGAATCTTCACTCACACACACACAGGAATCTTCACTCACACACACACAGGAATCTTCACTCACACACACACAGGTATCTTCACTCACACACACACACACACAGGTATCTTCACTCACACACACACACACACAGGTATCTTCACTCACACACACACACACAGGTATCTTCACTCACACACACACACACAGGTATCTTCACTCACACACACACACACACACACAGGTATCTTCACTCACACACACACACACAGGTATCTTCACTCACACACACACACACAGGTATCTTCACTCACACACACACACAGGTATCTTCACTCACACACACACACACAGGTATCTTCACTCACACACACACAGGAATCTTCACTCACACACACACAGGAATCTTCACTCACACACACACAGGAATCTTCACTCACACACACACAGGAATCTTCACTCACACACACACAGGAATCTTCACTCACACACACACAGGAATCTTCACTCACACACACACAGGAATCTTCACTCACACACACACACAGGAATCTTCACTCACACACACACACAGGAATCTTCACTCACACACACACAGGAATCTTCACTCACACACACACAGGAATCTTCACTCACACACACACAGGAATCTTCACTCACACACACACACAGGAATCTTCACTCACACACACACACAGGAATCTTCACTCACACACACACACAGGAATCTTCACTCACACACACACAGGTATCTTCACTCACACACACACAAGTATCTTCACTCACACACACACACAGGTATCTTCACTCACACACACACACAGGTATCTTCACTCACACACACACAGGTATCTTCACTCACACACACACACAAGTATCTTCACTCACACACACACAAGTATCTTCACTCACACACACACAAGTATCTTCACTCACACACACACAAGTATCTTCACTCACACACACACAAGTATCTTCACTCACACACACACAAGTATCTTCACTCACACACACACAAGTATCTTCACTCACACACACACACGTATCTTCACTCACACACACACACAGGTATCTTCACTCACACACACACACAGGTATCTTCACTCACACACACACACAGGTATCTTCACTCACACACACACACAGGTATCTTCACTCACACACACACACACAGGTATCTTCACTCACACACACACACAGGTATCTTCACTCACACACACACACAGGTATCTTCACTCACACACACACACACAGGTATCTTCACTCACACACACACACAGGTATCTTCACTCACACACACACACAGGTATCTTCACTCACACACACACACACAGGTATCTTCACTCACACACACACACAGGTATCTTCACTCACACACACACACAGGTATCTTCACTCACACACACACAGGTATCTTCACTCACACACACACAGGTATCTTCACTCACACACACAGGTATCTTCACTCACACACACACAGGTATCTTCACTCACACACACACACACACACACACACACACAAGTATCTTCACTCACACACACAAGTATCTTCACTCACACACACAGGTATCTTCACTCACACACACAGGTATCTTCACTCACACACACAGGTATCTTCACTCACACACACAGGTATCTTCACTCACACACACACAAGTATCTTCACTCACACACACACACACACACACACAGGTATCTTCACACACACTCACACACACAGGTATCTTCACTCACACACCACACACACACACACAGGTATCTTCACACACACACACACACACACACACACACACACACACACACACAGGTATCTTCACACACACTCACACACACAGGTATCTTCACTCACACACCACACACACACACACAAGTATCTTCACTCACACACACACACACACACACACACAGGTATCTTCACACACACTCACACACACAGGTATCTTCACTCACACACCACACACACACACACAGGTATCTTCACACACACACACACACACACACACACACACACAGTACTTCTTCCTATAATCTAGTCCTTTACTCTCTGTATGTTTGTTAAGTTCATTTGCTCTACTTTAATAGACATGGCTTACGTTACTGCAAAACCACAAACGTGTGATATTTAAGGTTCGATCTCCTTCATATGGAAAACTCTGTTCAACCGAAACACGAGCTTCGGCTCTCAATCAGAACTAATGACACCTGACTAAAAGGCTTTAACTTTTTTATTTCATTTTATCTCTGGTGTTTCGATATAATCAGCGTCTCGTGCGAGTTTATTTTCCACAAATGTGTGTGTGATTTGACCTTGACACTGCAGACAGCTTTAAAAGCTTCACCGTAAAATTCTATTAAAATGTTTAACATCAGTTCTATATGGATGTAATCTTGATGCTCACACACACCAGGAAACAGGAACAGAAAAAGTGCAGACATTTCTACTGATGCCTTAGAAGAAAAATAAAATGGTACAGATTTAAAACACCATCCAGGGTTTCATGAGAGATTAGAACAGTCCCAGATGTTTGTTTTTAATCCTGAAGGATCCTGAGATGATGGATCTACAGGATCATCAGCATGAAGTAGAGAACAAGATCTAACTAGATCTCCATCATAACTCACCTCACAGCTGAACTCCAGGTCTGCATCCATGGACAAAATCCTGACACTGAAAGTCTTCGGTTGTTTCCTTCTTAAGGAATTCAGGCTCATCTTTAATCCCAGAACATTTGCCATTTTCAGAGCTTTTTTACTACCACAGGCGAGTTTAAAGATAGTTTAAAATTAATCTAGTTTTTTAAGAGAAAAAACAGCATCATTTCTCAGTGACTGTCAGCCTGTTACTACTAGTGTCTAGTTCTTTTAAGTTATAGTGTTTTTATTACATATTAATAGATATGTTTCTGTTTTTTTTTTCAATAATACTATTTAAAACATCATTATCAGGGGTTAGGGCTAGCTAAGTGCTAGCTAAGTGCTAGCTTAGTGCTAGCTAAGTGCTAGCTTAGTGCTAGCTAACAAACCCACTTGTTAATCTCCACACTTGTTGCTAACACAATTAACTTATCCTACTAAAAAAGTCCGTAATTGACAGATATACGATACCACAGAGTCACCACACCATCTAACACGATATCAATGACTAATATCTGTAATAATACTAATAAGAACGCAAATAGGTTTATTTCCTCATGCCAGGTAACGAGCTAGACATCAACTTTCCACTGTTGATGCGCAGTTTCACGAACGGTACATAAACACAAGCGGTAGTGTGGTTGCACCGATGCGCATCAAGATCACGCTGCTGATGCGCAACGAATTTGTCCGACCGCAAAAAAATATATACATACTGTATATATACATAATATAATTTTACTTGAAATATCGTGAAATTAATGCAATCTGATTAATAATAATAATAATTAAAAAAAAAAACTGAACGGCGTTTAAAAAGAAATGAAATAGAAACCCTTATGAGATTTTATATATAACTGATTATATATTTGTTATTATAAAGTTTATTATAATAAACTTTATTTATACAGCACTATTTATTTATTTATTTATATCTTTATTTATTTATTTATGTATTTAAATGCAGCTTTACTAAGAAAAAGAAAAAATACAAACTGGATAAGGGAAGCGGACGAAAATGAAGGAAATCAGAGATTAATAAAAACTACATAAACATTAAAAACATAAACATTCCTGTTAGCAGGGAAAAGTTTAGATCATTTATATTCTTAAAAAAAAAATGGTGCACAAAAACCGTGTGTGTGCTGTAATGTTTTTAAAGGTGTTCTTTACTTATAATGTGTAACACTATAAGACACTATTATGTAGAAAATGTAGAAAACCTCTCTCTCTCTCTCTCTCTCTCTCTCTGTGTGTGTGTGTTTGTGTGTGTGCGCGTGTCTGTGTGTTTGTGCGTGTGTGTGTCTGTGTGCATGTGTGTGTCTGTGTGCATGTGTGTGTCTGTGTGTATGTGTGTGTCTGTGTGTATGTGTGTTTCTGTGTGTATGTGTGTGTCTGTGTGTTTGTGCATGTGTGTGTGTGTGTGTGTGAGAGAGACAGAGAGAGAGAGAGAGAGAGAGAGAGAGAGAGAGATCCAGGGCGCATTTCTGCATTACACCCAGTGTTGGAACAACAAGATGTAATAAATAAATTAATGTTGTAGGTGTATATATATATACATATATATATATATATATATATATATATATATATATATATATATACCTACAACATGTAACAAGTAACTTAATTTAAGTACATGACCCTAGTAGCAGCAACTGATTATTTACAATTGGTGTTGTAGCCAAATCATTAAAAACAATAGTACACTTTTTGTGTACTAAAAACTTATATATGACGGGAAACATTGTACTGCTGTATTTACATTGCATGTATGTGTTATAGTATGTGTTCACATACTATAATGAATAATGCAGTACACAGTATACTATTCTGTAGAAGCCCCGCCCCTTGCAGCAGAAAGTAGGCGTGGTCTCGACGATGAGGTCATCGGAGTAAACAGAAAAGATGGCGACGCCTGAGCGGCTCTCAGGAACAAATTCATTCATATCAGAATCCTACGTTAAAAAACTAACGGATTTACCGACTGAGCTTTTAGAGTATATTCTGTGTTTCCCCGTATTGAGCCACATCGATATTTCTAACGTGTCCTGCTGCTGCAAACGGCTTCATGAAGTGTGTCACAGCAGAGGGAAGGTCTGGGGACATCAGTACAAACTCAGGTGACCTCCAATGTGTCTGCATCTCACTGCATTACTGCTTAAATGTGGTGCACATTTAAACCTGCTGTGTCGTCTAAACCCGGGACTAAAAACAGGACACACACTGATCAGATGTAGTGACACCAGCGGACATTATATATGATAGACAACAAGTAACACAATTATGTACAGTACAGCAAGAAGTAACACAATTATGTGTACAGTACAGCAAGAAGTAACACAATTATGTGTACAGTACAGCAAGAAGTAACACAATTATGTGTACAGTACAGTAAGAGTAACACAATTATGTGTACAGTACAGCAAGAAGAGTAACACAATTATGTGTACAGTACAGTAAGAGTAACACAATTATGTACAGTACAGCAAGAAGAGTAACACAATTATGTGTACAGTACAGTAAGAGTAACACAATTATGTACAGTACAGCAAGAAGTAACACAATTATGTGTACAGTACAGCAAGAAGTAACACAATTATGTGTACAGTACAGCAAGAAGAGTAACACAATTATGTGTACAGTACAGTAAGAGTAACACAATTATGTGTACAGTACAGTAAGAGTAACACAATTATGTGTACAGTGCAGCAAGAAGTAACACAATTATGTGTACAGTACAGTAAGAAGTAACACAATTATGTGTTCAGTACAGCAAGAAGTAACATAATTATGTGTACAGTACAGTAAGAGTAACACAATTATGTGTACAGTGCAACAAGAAGTAACACAATTATGTGTACAGTGCAGTAAGAAGTAACACAATTATGTGTACAGTACAGTAAGAGTAACACAATTATGTGTACAGTGCAGTAAGAAGTAACACAATTATGTGTACAGTACAGTAAGAGTAACACAATTATGTGTACAGTGCAGTAAGAAGTAACACAATTATGTGTACAGTACAGTAAGAGTAACACAATTATGTGTACAGTGCAGCAAGAAGTAACACAATTATGTGTACAGTGCAGCAAGAAGTAACACAATTATGTGTACAGTGCAGCAAGAAGAGTAACACAATTGTGTACAGTACAGCAAGAAGTAACACAATTATGTGTACAGTACAGTAAGAGTAACACAATTATGTGTACAGTGCAGTAAGAAGTAACACAATTATGTGTACAGTGCAGCAAGAAGTAACACAATTATGTGTACAGTACAGTAAGAGTAACACAATTATGTGTACAGTGCAGTAAGAAGAGTAACACAATTATGTACAGTACAGCAAGAAGTAACACAATTATGTGTACAGTACAGTAAGAGTAACACAATTATGTGTACAGTGCAGCAAGAAGAGTAACACAATTGTGTACAGTACAGCAAGAAGTAACACAATTATGTGTACAGTACAGTAAGAGTAACACAATTATGTGTACAGTGCAGTAAGAAGTAACACAATTATGTGTACAGTGCAGCAAGAAGTAACACAATTATGTGTACAGTACAGTAAGAGTAACACAATTATGTGTACAGTGCAGCAAGAAGTAACACAATTATGTACAGTACAGCAAGAAGTAACAATTATGTGTACAGTACAGCAAGAAGTAACACAATTATGTGTACAGTACAGCAAGAAGTAACACAATTATGTGTACAGTACAGTAAGAGTAACACAATTATGTGTACAGTGCAGTAAGAAGAGTAACACAATTATGTGTACAGTGCAGCAAGAAGTAACACAATTATGTGTACAGTGCAGCAAGAAGTAACAATTATGTGTACAGTACAGCAAGAAGAGTAACACAATTATGTGTACAGTACAGTAAGAGTAACACAATTATGTGTACAGTACAGTAAGAAGTAACAGAACAGTAACAGAACCATGTACTATCTACTTGCGTAAGATAACCATACAGTACTACCAGAGTAACAGAGCAGTAACAGGACTATGTGCAATACAAGAGTAACAGAACCATGTGCATTAATACTGGAGTAAGAGAACCATGTAGATTACTAGCAGAATAACAGAGCAGTAACAGAACCACGTACAGTACTAGTGGAGTAACAGAGCAGTAACAGGTCTATGTACATTACTACTGGAGTAACAGAGCAGTAACAGGTCTATGTACATTACTACTGGAGTAACAGAGCAGTAACAGGTCTATGTACATTACTACTGGAGTAACAGAGCAGTAACAGGTCTATGTACATTACTACTGGAGTAACAGAGCAGTAACAGGTCTATGTACATTACTACTGGAGTAACAGAGCAGTAACAGGTCTATGTACATTACTACAAGAGTAACAGAGCAGTAACAGGTCTATGTACATTACTACAAGAGTAACAGAGCAGTAACAGGTCTATGTACATTACTACTGGAGTAACAGAGCAGTAACAGGTCTATGTACATTACTACAAGAGTAACAGAGCAGTAACAGGTCTATGTACATTACTACTGGAGTAACAGAGCAGTAACAGGTCTATGTACATTACTACTGGAGTAACAGAGCAGTAACAGGTCTATGTACATTACTACTGGAGTAACAGAGCAGTAACAGGTCTATGTACATTACTACAAGAGTAACAGAGCTCCATAAAGTATTACTTCAAGTAACAGGACTGTGAACAGTACTAACAAAGGAGACGAGCAGTACAGTACAATCTCTACCAGAGTAAATAAACAGTAACAGAGCTCCATAAAGAAATACATGAGTGAGAGAACCATATACAGAGCCCCAGAGTGAACAGAGATGTGTATAATAATACTGGAGTATCAGTACTATGTACATATTGACAATTATGTGTACAGTGCAGTAAGAAGTAACACAATTATGTGTACAGTGCAGCAAGAAGAGTAACACAATTGTGTACAGTACAGCAAGAAGTAACACAATTATGTGTACAGTACAGTAAGAGTAACACAATTATGTGTACAGTGCAGTAAGAAGTAACACAATTATGTGTACAGTGCAGCAAGAAGTAACACAATTATGTGTACAGTACAGTAAGAGTAACACAATTATGTGTACAGTGCAGTAAGAAGAGTAACACAATTATGTACAGTACAGCAAGAAGTAACACAATTATGTGTACAGTACAGTAAGAGTAACACAATTATGTGTACAGTGCAGCAAGAAGAGTAACACAATTGTGTACAGTACAGCAAGAAGTAACACAATTATGTGTACAGTACAGTAAGAGTAACACAATTATGTGTACAGTGCAGTAAGAAGTAACACAATTATGTGTACAGTGCAGCAAGAAGTAACACAATTATGTGTACAGTACAGTAAGAGTAACACAATTATGTGTACAGTGCAGCAAGAAGTAACACAATTATGTACAGTACAGCAAGAAGTAACAATTATGTGTACAGT
>NC_083471.1:23687961-23730461 GCF_030014155.1 Tachysurus vachellii | reverse complement strand
GACTCTACTTCCACCTGGGCATCTGGCCCGAGAAGGTCAGGACTTTATTCACAGCTTCACAGCAGAAGAGGAGAAAAGAAATGCAAATTAACTTTAGTTTAAAACAACTAACAATGTCCAGCACTGGCTTACTATCTAAACCACACTCTAATATAAAGTGTAAGTATATATAAGTATATATTTTATTATATATAAGTCTATGTATATATATATAGCCCTCTGTTTCCACATTATATTAAATTTAAATAGAAAATTTAATTCTTTTCTTTCTTTCTTTCTTTCTTTCTTTCTTTCTTTCTTTCTTTTTTCTACTTTCAACTACGCTGTATTTTTTTTAAACAACAAAAAAAAGAGTATTTATGAATTTCACCATTCGCATTTTCACTGTCTTTGAATTTATTATATTTTATATTATACATTTATTATAAAATACTACTACTAATAATAATTTGTTATATTAACATTATTAATCTATATAAATATTTAATTTATTAATAATAATTGCTTATGTTGATACTTTATTATTATTATTATTATATTATTAATTATTATTATTATTATTATTATTATTAGTTTCTTTGAGCTTTAGGAGCTGATGCCATTTTGTTGGGATGAGAGAGCAGCCTGTTAACTGTATAATTTCACTCCGTTTTCTGGAAACTCGACAGATTTTTAAGCAATACATTAATTTATATCACACCTTCACATTGGGTGTGCTTGACATTGCTTGGCTGTAACATTGACAATACCTTTAAAATACAACCCTTCACATTGGGTGTGCTTGACATTGCTTGGCTGTAACATTGACAATACCTTTAAAATACAACCTAGAAAATACACTAGAGTGCATAGTACATAGTGGAAGTGCATAGCGTGTAGTACGTCGTTTGGGACGCAGCTCAGGTGCCGTTGTTATTTAATGTCTCTCTAAATTCTGTCTGTTAGGTGCTGGACATCCTGCAGCACATCCAGGCTTTGGATCCGTCTCAGCACGGCGCTGTGGGTTACCTGGTGCAGCACACACTGGAACACATCCAACACAAGAGACACGCTGTGGAGCCTGAGGTGAAGAGACGCAGCGCTCCGGAACACAGCCAAGTGCAGTACTCTGTAGGCCTCATCATGAAACACAAGAGGTGCGTGTTCACACCGAGCCAAGAAACATGAGTGCGTGACAAAATCCAGGGCAGTTTTGAATAAAAGTTTTCTCCAGGCTAAGAAGCGCTCAGGAGCACAAAGGGAGGCGTCTGACTCGTTTCTGATCTGTTTACTGCTCCCTGGAGAAAGAAGCTGTTTGTCTGAAATGTCTCGTTGTTCACTCGCAGTAACAGACACTTTAACCTGCAGTCTGAGGACCAGGAAATTATTATAGATAAAAACGATCTGTAAATGTAACACTTTATTACTGGATTAATTTTTTTCTTTTACTTCCTGTTCCTGTCTCTGCAGGTCGGGTTATAACTGCGTTGTTTACGGATGGGATCCGAAATGCTCGATGAGTCCGGAGTGGATCGCCACGATGCGAGTGCATCAGCTGACCCACGGTGCCAATCAGCCGTTCTACAACGTCCTGGTGCAGGACGCCACGTGCAGATACGCTGCTCAGGGTGAGAGCCAGTTTGGGTTCTGTACTGAGAGAACGTTCCACATCCATTCATCTACTAGCCATCAGACTCCTCGACAAATGAACTGAACTGTACTGAGCACAACACACCTTAGCTTTGTCTTTGTTCTATGTACTGCGTCAGCTATACTGTATACTAATATTCCTCAATCTCTCTCTCTCTGCCTTTCTGTGTGTAGAGAATCTGGAGCCTCACTCTGCACCATTGGAAATCAGTCACCCGGAAGTAGGACGCTACTTCAGCGACTTCTCTGACACGCATTATGTGGCCAATGAGGATCTCCGGAGCCATTACCCAGAAGACGCTGCAGAGACACAGAGAGCCGTGCAGGAACTTTACCACTCGTTCGGCCTCGACTCAGGACAGGCTGCAGGGTCCAACTCTGACAACGGCACCTTGACACCTTTAACACTTTAAACTGCTTCTTTCATCACTAACCCTCACAGATCCTTACAGATCCTAACAGATCCTCTGTCCTCACAGATCCTAACAGATCCTCTGTCCTCACAGATCCTAACAGATCCTCTGTCCTCACAGATCCTAACAGATCCTCTGTCCTCACTGATCCTAACAGATCCTCTGTACTCACTGATCATCACAGAACATCACATCCTCACAGATCCTTACAGATCCTAACAGATTCTCTGTCCTTACAGATCCTAACAGATCCTCTGTCCTCACAGATCCTTACAGATCCTAACAGATCCTCTGTCCTCACAGATCCTAACAGATCCTCTGTCCTCACAGATCCTAACAGATCCTCTGTCCTCACAGATCCTAACAGATCCTCTGTCCTCACAGATCCTAACAGATCCTCTGTCCTCACTGATCCTAACAGATCCTCTGTCCTCACTGATCCTAACAGATCCTCTGTACTCACTGATCATCACAGAACATCACATCCTCACAGATCCTCTCTCCTCACAGATCCTCTCTGATCCTCACAGATCCTCTGTCCTCACTGATCACAGATCCTCACAGAGCCTCTCTGATCCTCACAGATCCTCTCTCCTTGCTCCCATCATGCTCAGAGAAACAGCGTTGAGCTCAAAGTTTAGATTCATGTCTCATTGCAAATTTTCCACAAAGAAGCTTCTCGTAGTGTGAGAGTCATGTTTAACAGCTCACATGTCGTGGAAACGATCCTCATTTATTTGGATCTTTTTTGTGACTTTAGTCGCTGATTCACACACTAGCTCCCGGAATTTAGCATTCCTGCTCTAAATTCTTTAAATCTGATCCTGGATCAGTCCTGTAAAATAATTCAGTCCATACGTCATTTTCACCATCCCAATCCTCATGCACTTATAAAAGAATAAAAAGACCCTTTTTTCTAATATATTTACAATGAAATAAATAGTAAACAAGAGCTTGTAAATGTAAAAATGATGATGATGATGATGATGATGATGATGAATGCTTCAAAATGGCCTGGGAGAAATGGGAAATGATGTCAATAAAAAAGAGAGAAGCTCAAACTTTGGTGTCACTATATTTTTGTTTTTAAAGTGAATTCTATTTCAATTTGTAACATCTAAAATAAAAATAAAAAGTTAGTTCAAAGTAAGTGGTGATCAAACCCACCTCCATTTTCTTTCTTTTACTCAAGGTTGATAAATAAATAAACAAATAAATAAATAAATAAAGGTTTGCATCATTACTGGAAAACAAAGCACAAATTCCACCAATAAGAAAAACCAGAAATGAATCGACATTTAGCATCAATTAATCATTCATTAACACCAATTAATGTTCATTAATGTAATGCTCTGGTGATGATTTACATTTTTCTACAATATTTATAAAAAGTGTCCATAATTGAAGACACACTGCATAACTACCACTCTCACATGAACTCTGTCAGTACAGTTAGACTGTGTGTGTAGTGTATGTTATCTTAGTTAATCTGTTTATTCACTTTCTGCCTGCAGAACTAATGGGGTTGTGTATTATAGATAAGAAATGACTCACTCTGTTTCGGTCACAAAATCAAAACCCTTCAGTTTGTAACCTTCCAGGTGTAGAATAGACCTGCAAGTTTAAAACAGAAAAAAGTCTTCTATGTAAACTGCTGTATGTACTTCTACTACTGATACTACTACTGATACTGATACTACTACTACTACTGATACTACTACTGATACTGATACTACTACTACTACTGATACTACTACTGATACTGATACTACTATTACTACTGATACTACTACTGATACTGCTTATACTACTACTGATACTACTAGTGATACTGATACTACTACTACTGATACTACTACTGATAGTGATACTACTACTACTACTACTGATACTACTACTGATACTGATACTACTACTACTGATACTACTAGTGATACTACTACTGATACTACTACTGATACTGATACTACTACTACTGATACTACTAGTGATACTACTACTGATACTACTACTGATACTGATACTACTACTACTGATACTACTACTGATACTACTACTGATAGTGATACTACTACTACTACTGATACTACTAGTGATACTGATACTACTATTACTACTGATACTGCTTATACTACTAGTGATACTACTACTACTACTGATACTACTACTGATACTACTACTGATACTGATACTACTACTACTGATACTACTAGTGATACTACTACTGATACTACTACTACTGATACTACTACTGATACTACTACTGATAGTGATACTACTACTACTACTGATACTACTAGTGATACTGATACTACTATTACTACTGATACTGCTTATACTACTAGTGATACTACTACTGATACTACTACTGATACTGATACTACTACTACTGATACTACTAGTGATACTACTACTGATACTACTACTGATACTGATACTACTACTACTGATACTACTACTGATACTACTACTGATAGTGATACTACTACTACTACTGATACTACTAGTGATACTGATACTACTATTACTACTGATACTGCTTATACTACTAGTGATACTACTACTACTACTGATACTACTACTGATACTACTACTGATACTGATACTACTACTACTGATACTACTAGTGATACTACTACTGATACTACTACTACTGATACTACTACTGATACTACTACTGATAGTGATACTACTACTACTACTGATACTACTAGTGATACTGATACTACTATTACTACTGATACTGCTTATACTACTAGTGATACTACTACTGATACTGATACTACTACTGATACTGATACTACTACTACTACTTATTATATAATAATAATAATAATAATAATAATAATAATAATAATAATGTATAGTAATAATGTTAATATAACTAATTATTATTATTAGTAGTAGTTAATTTTTTTATAAATGCAACAACAATAATAATAATAGTTATTATTATTATTATTATTATTATTATTATTATTATTATTATTATTATTACTACTACTACACTAACACTACTACAAAAACAACGATAAGGTATTTAAGATATTTATTATTTAATTACTTTTTTTATTTTTTTAACTTTTTGGAGAAAAACAAGTTAGCTACAACATGTGAAATAAATGTGGAAGAAGAACAAGTTTCAGTCTTGTTCCCTCTTTCTTCCTCTCAATAAATCTCATTGTTTATCTGCAGAATCTCCGCCTGGGCATGAAGCACGCTGTAGGGTGAGGCAGTTACCGTAAAGCACTGTGTAGAGGCGCAGCAGGGTTTGGGAGGTATGAAGCTGGAGCACTTGTTCTCACCCCTACAAGTGCGCTGACCTGCTCAACATGGGCTCCTCACAGTCTGAACTGCGCCAACACCAGCTCCAGGATCTCTCCGATAAAACAGGCTGTAAGTACACCAGCACTGTCTCTCTCTGTCTCTCACCCTTTTCCTGCTATTCTTCTGTTTTATTTCTGTATTTTACCCACTTTAATAAACCTTCTGTGTCTTTGTTTTAGCTACATATCTACTGATGCGTCAGTTTCAGCGTAAAAAGTCTATAAACGTGTAAAGAAAAACGTCTTAATAAGACTCTAGAGTTAGTTTGGTGACACTATTTTTTTTTTTTGGTCATATTGTTCCTATGTAAAAAAAAATAATAATAATAATAAATAAACAAATAAAAAAAAAAAAAACTCTTCCTCTTATTTAAAGGTCATATTGAAGTGACACCCAGGTTTATTTATATGACTTCTGATATGTCAGAATCACGTGATCATGTGACACGTCAAACATTAACACCAGCGTCCCTCTAATGTAAGGTTTAAGAAATAAACAAGACCTATATTGTCTTTTAGGAAGAGCTTCATCGGAAAATTGTACAGGTGTAACACCACTATAGTACAGACAATGACACTGAATCTGATTTCATACAGTTTTAGATACTTAAAGCAATGATTTTACTACAATATCAAATACCTGTAGAGATTCGGAAATATTTCTAGCATGGAAAAGTTTCGCAAAAATGTTTCTATCTTCAAACTAAATGTTGATATCAAACTCGGTTCCTGCTCTCCTGAGATGCTCCGAGTGTTTGTTCGTGTAAAAAGCAGCTTCGAACCCTAAAATTCTGTATAATTAAAAGGAAAAACCCACGTGTTATACTGAAAGCCATCACGGCCCTGACTCATTGTACATCAGATTAGTGGATAGGAAATCATAGTGGAGCGCCAGGTATAAAGGGTTAAATGCAACGATTTGCTATTTAACAATAATACGATTGAATATGTAACTATACCGCTGAATTTGCTGAGATACGATTCAGTTAATCTTGTTCTGATCAATTTGTTCAGAATCTGTGATGGGCTTCCATTAATTCTCTTTAATCATGATGCTATAGAGAAGGGAGTTACGTCCAAGTCACCGGGCTGCTTGATAGATTATTTACACATCTAACCCGAGCTCAAGATCGTACCTGAGACCCTAGAGCTGAGAGGCAGCAGCAACACCACCACCACCAACACCACTTCCAACACCAACACCACCACCACCATCAACACCACCATCAACACCACCACCACTACCAACACCAACACCACAAACACCACCACCGCTATGGAGTAACAGATATTATGATATGAAATCTGACAGTATATGTTATAGTACAAAGCAACAATATGAAATGGTTGAAGATTCACAGCAATTAAAACGTCAACTCAGAGTCAAAACTCATCAGATAAACAGGTTTGACTGGAAAACAATAAACCACTAAAACGTCTTTGCCAGACGTCCATCATCAGCTTTAAGCCCTGGCATCACTCCTAATCTGCTCTTGTCTCATTTTGGTTACTGAAATATCAAAAGCTGTTATTGGAGATGAAGTCCGAGCTCAGGCGTGTTACGACCGCCTACAGGTTGTGTAGTGTGTAACCAATAAACACGGGCTGCGGTGACGTGTTAATTGCAATGTAAGTACCTGGTATGTCATAAGCACACAGTATAAAGCAAACACTACTTACCTGAGCAATAGTTTCCATGTATGTGTAGTATTTTTATCTATAAAAAAAGCATGAACAAGTATGAACAGGAAACAAAGTGCCCTTATTAGGGCCCCTAATTTCTGAGAGTTTACAGTCAAAATATTTTTAATGACCGTTCATCATATAAAAACAGACTGTCACAGGAATGACCTGCAGGATTCATGTGGTTTCGTATGTTTATTTATTCATGCAGTATTAGTGCAGAGCTTTTGTTCAGGATGCATATAAATCCATACATATACAGTGCTTTGCAAAAGTATTCAGACCCCTGACCAATTCTCTGATATTATTCAATTCTAAATGGTTTGCTGAACATTTATTCTGATGGATATTTTATCTGTAAACACTGAAACTCTGAAAGTTTTTGGAAGCTGACATTGTGTTTTTGTTGGGAAATATTTTTAGGAAAATTAAAAAAACTTCTTTCATCTGCTTCCATAGCACAGGGGCTGAATACTTACGCAAGCAAGATATTTAAGTTTTAAGTGTTCTGAATACTTTTGCGCTAAATATATATATATATATATATATATATATATATATATATATATATATATATATATATATATATATAAAGTAAACAGGACAACTTAAAAAAACAACTCTAAAGCAAACACTTAATACACTTAATACACATGTCTGGTTTCTTTTCCACCCAGTTTCTCCAGATCAGATTGCAAACCTGCACAAGCGGTTTAAGAACCTGTCCAAAAACAGCGACACCTTAAGGTACTTCTCACTAAAAATTAATTATAAAGTATAAATCTTAAAGTCTTTCATAACAGTATGAGGTAGCCGTAAGGTAGATGAGAGGTAGGTGTGATGTAGATGAGAGGTAGCTAAGAGGTACGAGAGGTAGGTAAGCGGTACATGAGAGGTAGGCATAAGGGAGGTGAGAATGAGGTGTAAAGTAGATGAGAGGTAGGTTTGAGGTAGATGAGAGGTAGGTGTGAGGTAGATGAGAGGTAGGTGTGAGGTAGATGAGAGGTAGATGAGAGATAGTTATAAGGTGGATGAGAGTTAGGTGTGAGGAGATGAGAGGTAGGTGTGAGGTAGATGAGACGTAGATGAGAGATAGGTGTAAGGTGGATGAGAGGTAGGTATGAGGTAGATGAGAGGTAGGTGTGAGAAATATGAGTGGTAGGTAGCATGAGGTAGGCGTGAGGTAGACGTGCCTCTAGATGTCCATTTCACCCAAGTGCTGACAACAGAGAACATATTCTGTAACATAATTTTTTTTAAACACAACCCACAATACCCCAACCCTGGCTACAGCTCCTGGTGGAGGCTGAAAATAAATCCCATCTGCCAGAAATGAAGTTTTGAGTTTGTTTTCTTATCTTTCTGAAATTCAGCCGAGATGACCTGGAGAACATCAGCGATTTGACCTTTAACCCCATTCGAAGCCAGCTCATCAATGCCTTCTTCGACAAAAGGTACTTTTTAAATCATAAAAAAAATGAAATAATGAAATGTTGAGTGGCATTAAGGGACATTTTCATCAGTTAGATTTCTATCAAAGATTTCTATAGAGACACTAAGCTACGAAACACGTGGAAACTAAAGACACTGAGAAAGGAGGGAACAGCTAGAAACAAGGGAACAGCTGGAAATGAGAAAACAGCTGGAAACTTTAGTTACAGCTTGAAATAAACGAACAGCTGGATACAAGGGTACAGAGTTAAATGATGGAACAGCTGGAACCAAGGGAACAGTTTGGAATGAAGGAACATCTGGAAACTAAAGACTCTGGAAACAAGGCTACAGATGGAAATGATGGAACAGCTGGAAAAAAAAAGGGTACAGCATGAAATGAATGAAGAGCTGGAAACAAGCGAACATCTTGAAATGAAGGAACAGCTGGAAACTAAAGATTCTGGAAACAAGGCTACAGATGGAAATGATGGAACAGCTGGAAAGTCTAGACACTGGAAACAATGAAAAACCTGGGAAGTAAGGACACTAAAACGTAGGTATCAGCTGGAAACTAGTGATCCTATAAAAACTAAGCCAGAAACTATTAACACTGGTGTGGGTTTGGCATCGATATAAAGTTATTAGGAGAGAGGAGTGAGCTTGAGCTGGACTTCTGTCCTTTTGGATCCTTTTTGCAGAAACATTGCTGCTGTTGGACTTACACACACTTACACACACACACACACACGCGCACAAACACACACATGCTTTAAACATCACTAATACTGCTGATGCTGTAAGCTCTCTCTGATGTCGGTGCAGGAATTTCAGGCAGGACGAGGTGGGCACTGTGGAGGAGATCGGCTTTGAGGAGTTCCTCACCGTCATGTCACACTTCAGGCCACTCAACCATAACCTGACGCAGGAGGACAAAGAGAAGATTAGAAGAGAGAAACTGCGCTGTAAGCACACACAAACACACACACACACACACACATAAACACACACACACACACACATAAACACACACACACACACACAAACACACACACACACACACACATAAACACACACACACACAAACACACACACACATACACACAAACACACACACACACCCACACAAACACACACACACTCACACACATACACACACACACAAACACACACGCACACAAACACAAACACACACATACACACACACAAACACACACACACACACAAACACACACATACACATAAACACACACACAAACACACACACATACACACAAACACACACACCCACACAAACACACACACACTCACACACATACACACACACAAACACAAACACATACCCAAACACACACACACACAAACACACACATACACACACACAAACACACACACACACCCACACAAACACACACATACACACACCCACACAAACACACACATACACACACAAACACACACACACCCTCACAAACTCACACACGCACACAAACACACACCCACACACACACACACACACACACACGCATATATACGATGGAGAATGAATATCGTTTATTTTTATTTTTATATTGCTTCTTTTTTCAGTTCTCTTCAACATGCACGACAAAGACAACGACGGCTTCATCACTTTGGACGAATACAGACATGTAAGAAGACGTTTGAAGTTTGCTTTAGTTCCTCTTACTTTTTCTTCCTTATTTACAAAAATGAATGTTGAATGCAAAAGTAACTTTTCCTCCTTAAACATTAATGACTCGTGTATGCTAATAACTGACGCTTGGTCGTCATGTTTCAAGCTAACGCTTCTGACCCTGAACAGACCCTGACGTGCAGGAAATATTCACACTCTTCTCTGTCTGCTCATCTTTCAACCTTTCTTTAAGCCAGACATGATGATAGTATGCTCAGGAAAATAAAGAATCTGTGCAAACTCTTCTCCAAATGTTGAGCGAATATATTTAGTCCTGTAGCTGGTCTTGGGTTTGATGAGCTGCCTTCAGCTGAGTCACTAACCCGAGTGCACAAGTGATCAGATAAACAGATGTTGTTGCTGAAATACTTGTGTTGATGTTCTGCAGCTGGTAGAAGAGCTGCTGTCCAAAGCTGCTATAGAAGGAGAAACATCTAAAGCCATCGCAGACGCGGCAATGCTCGAGGTCGCGAGTGTCACCATGGGTCAGATGGTATAGTCTCTCTCTCTCTCTCTCTCTCTCTCTCTCTCTCTCTTCCTCCCCTCCCCTTCTCTCTTAGCTGCATCTATTTTTGTCCCACCAATTTTTGGAAAAAAATTAAAAATCATTACTTACCGAATAAAACACTTGAAAATGTGGAGCTAACTTCTTGATAAATAGACGTTCTATAGCATTTTTTTTGTTCTGTTCTCCATACTGTTCTTATTACTGTTCTTTGTTCTCTGTACTGTTCACTTTACTGTTCCTTGTTCTCTGTACTGTTCACTTTACTGTTCTTTGTTCTCTGTTCTGTTCATTTTACTGTTCCTTGTTCTCTGTACTGTTCAATTGACTGTTCTTTGTTCTCTGTATTGTTCATTTT
The DNA here is from genome assembly GCF_030014155.1 of Tachysurus vachellii. Lineage (NCBI taxonomy): Eukaryota > Metazoa > Chordata > Actinopteri > Siluriformes > Bagridae > Tachysurus > Tachysurus vachellii. The sequence goes on along the minus strand of NC_083471.1, from coordinate 23,719,423 downwards.
ACTGTTCTTTGTTCTCTGTACTGTTCATTTGACTGTTCTTTGTTCTCTGTACTGTTTACTGTTCTTTGTTCTCTGTTCTGTTCATTTTACTGTTCCTTGTTCTCTGTACTGTTCAATTGACTGTTCTTTGTTCTCTGTATTGTTCATTTTACTGTTCTTTGTTCTCTGTACTGTTCATTTGACTGTTCTTTGTTCTCTGTACTGTTTACTTTACTGTTCTTTGTTCTCTGTTCTGTTCATTTTACTGTTCCTTGTTCTCTGTACTGTTCAATTGACTGTTCTTTGTTCTCTGTATTGTTCATTTTACTGTTCTTTGTTCTCTGTACTGTTCATTTGACTGTTCTTTGTTCTCTGTACTGTTCACTTTAATGTTTTTTTTGTTCTCTGTACTGTTCACTTTACTGTTCTCTGTACCGTTCTCTGTACTGTACTGTCAGCTGTTCTGCTCTCTGTACTGTGTTCCTTTCTCTGTTCAAGTAAAAATTTTCCATCTAAGTTCCCCCTATTTTCTGTAACCCCTCTAGGCTCCTGATGAGGTTTATGAGGGAATCACGTTTGAACATTTCCTTCAGGTGCGTAAAGAACTCTCCTCTGCTTGGATGTTCCTCTGTAAACATCGGATCCTTGCTGTCTAACTGCACGTTACTTTTCGCCTTTCAGATTCTGAAAGGTGTGGAGATCGAGTCCAAGATGCACATCCGCTTTTGGGACACGACAACGCTGAGCTGTAGAAAGTAAAACATTTCCACACGAGATCAACCTTGTCGTCGTCGCTGCCAAACCTCCGCATCACATTCTGACCTTTCTACTTCCTCTTCGAACATCTCCGAACCTTCCAGTGCTGCTCCGTGACCGACACCTGAACGGGTTGGACGAGATGAGCGGCATTTCTGTGAACATACCTTTCATCTGACGCTTGAGACACGCATGCAGGTGTTGAGGGAAACAATAGAGCACGGCTGAAAGGAGAGACTGTTCGGGGGATAATATATTAATCCCTTTGGACTTAGCTATTTTTGGTGCCTTTGAGTAGAGGTTAAATTCTGCACTCACAATAAAAGCGTATTAGCAATACACACACACACACACACACACACACACACACACACTGATAAGCATTTCAACATTATCTTGGTCCCATTTTAAAGGTTAGACAAATATATTTTAAAATGTTGATAGTTTTCCATCTTTCGGTTTTTGGTGTTTGTTTAGTTCGAGAGTTTGTTAACGCGTAATGGAAGCCGATCTCACTCCGACTCTGTGCTGTAAATATCTGAAACAGTGGAGATGTTATTCATGTTATACATCCCTCCATTCGTCTTTCCTTCAACGTCTTGTAATTCCCCATTACAGGCTGCATTATTTACATTTACATTATTTACTGCCCGGTGTCTTCTAAATGAGGATGAGGTTCACTTCAGAATCTGGTTCCTGTCACGGTTTCTTCTCAGGGAGTTTGTCCTCACCACCGTCGCCTCTGGCTTTCTCATTAAAGGTGCGGTGCACGATGTTTGAAAAATGCTTCAGAAAACTGAGTCGGGCCGACAAACAAGACAAACGTGTAGCCAATGAGCAGAAAGGGGCGTGTCTTGTCAATATGCGGTGGAGAGAGTATTCAGTGTGCATGTGTGACATTAGCAGAAAGCGATTGAAACGTTGACATGGCGGATACCTGCCGTTACCTCTGCCTCGGGTTCTAGGTGTTGAACGTCGTCTTCCGCGTGAAACGGAGCTAAACCTTTCACGGTACAACACACAGTACTACAAAAACACATTTGTATTACCATAGTATTACTCATTGTGTTCATTTATTGATAAAAACATCCCCTCGGGTTAGGGGTGTGTTTGTTTTGGTGATTTCAAATGTCAACGTTGGCTTTCAAACATCGTGCACCGCACCTTTAAGGACAGATGTTAGAGATAAAGAGTCATTTAATTTTAAACATTACAATTTTTATTCTGTTTCTATACTTCTATGAAGCTGCTTTGAGACAATGTCAATTACTGAAAGCGCTATACAAATAAGTATATATAAATATCCCGATGCTCCCACCACCATGCTTCACCCTGCGTGTACGGTGTTCTTGGCCTCATCCAAATTCTATTTTTATTTCATTCTCTCCGAAAGTCTTCGAAAGCGAATAGTACCCAAGTATCAAACTGAAACTTAGATAAGCTTCCTTTATTGCAGCAAGTCGAGATAGTGAGAAAGATTAAAAGTTACTCATTAATTTATGTGGAACGTCGACGCCGAACGTGACTCCTAGCAACATTTCAAAAATATTAGCACACAGCATAATGCTTTGTGAGATAAACGAACGAAACCAAACGAGATTTTTCCTCATGAGCCACGTCACGTCACGACTATTAGTTTGAACGGAGTGTGAAAAAACACTGTGTGAAAGTGTGTGTGAAATCTTACATCCTACGCCAACATTTTATAACTGACAACAGGTGCTACTGAGCATTTCTCACAGTATTTACATCTTACTTTATTTTTCATGTAACTTCTCTTTTTAATACAGTGCCTGAAAACCTTCCCTCCATCTGTTCTGTATTTTTTAGCATATTTCCTTTTTACGTTAAAACACATTGTGTGTCCGTTTAAAGTGACTGTATGGACTGGAAATAAATGAATTAACAAAAAAAACACACGTTTCCGAATGCTTATTTGTGCTCGCTGTAAATGACGTTTGTGTATAAAATAAAACCTGCAAGAATGTGTGGGTATTAAAAATAAAATTGTAAAAACGAACCCTGATCGTATTGGATCATTTCCTTGTTGCTTGTTTCCCCGAGTCATCGCATTAAATATGCAGTTTGTAGTTTACATTTACATCATTTGACAGATGCCCTTATTCAAAGCGACTTACATCATCTCATTTTTTATACAGCTGAGCAATTGAGGGTTAAGGGCCTTGCTCAGGGGCCCAACAGTGGCAGCTTGGTGAACCTGGGATCTAATTCACAACACCTTATCCACTAGGCTACCACATGCCCTATTTACCATAGTTAGTGTGTGTGTCTGTGTGTGTGTGTGTGTATGTGTCTGGTGTGTGTGTGTCTGGTGTGTGTGTGTCTGTGTGTGTCTGTGTGTGTGTGTGTGCGTGTGTGCGTGTGTATGTGTGTGTCTGTCTGTGTGTGTGTGTGTGTGTGTGTCTGTGTGTGTGTGTGTCTCTGTATGTGTGTGTGTGTATGTGTGTGTCTCTCTGTATGTGTGCCTGGTGTGTGTGTGTGTGTGTGTGTCTGTATGTGTGTGTGTGTCTGTGTGTGTGTCTCTGTATGTGTATGTGTGTCTGGTGTGTGTGTCTGTATGTGTGTGTCTGTATGTGTGTGTGTCTCTGTATGTGTGTGTGTGGAAAGCGAGCTGCTAAAATTCTTTTCTCATTAGAGTTCCCTGCCCACATTAATGAGTCTGTGAGCTTTGTTAAAAAACAAATAAAATAATCAGTATGTTCTCCAAATGACTGATGTTTACAGACCTCCCATTAAACGTAACTAAGCTTCAGTTCGAGTGTAAAAAAATATATTACAAAAAAAGAAACTTTAAAAAAGTCTTTAAAAATAAAATAAATTTGAAGAAGTGTTTTTTTTTAAGTCTATACAGGCATGTTCATTATATAAAGTCTGATTCTAAACAAAGAGAGAAGTGTAAAGAATCTTCCGGGCTCTGATCCATCTTGTCCTGGTGTGTTATGGGTCACAGCCCTGAGCTGTGAGGGTCGGCGAGCGCGTCGTAAGGCGTAACCAGGCCGATGTTGTAGCTGTAGCCGGTGGTCTCGGTGTAGTCGGACCTGCAGATGGGCAGCACGTGGTCCTGGGAGGAGGAATCCATGGAGAAATCGTAGTAGCAGATCGCCCCCCGATGTCTAGGTGCAGAATAACAGGTTTAATGTGACACTGGATTCATATAACAGGGTTTAAAAAAAAAAAAAGTATATGGGACTTTTTATCAGAAATCAGTAAATTTTCATAGACTTTATGCTCTGAACTTTATAAAAAAATTCCTAGACTTAATGTTCAGAACTTTAAAGAAATAAGAAAAAAAAACTTAACACTGTATTGATTTATGTGTGGTTTATTATTTTAATTTATTTTATTTTAATTATTATATCCTTATTTATTTTTTTTCCTGTTCCTTATTTATTTATTTATTTATACACAGATAAGTATTTATGTGTTCTATTATTTATCATTTAATTTTTTTATTTCCCATTTGTTTGTTCATTTGTTCATATTTACAGTACATAGCTGTCAGTATTTATGTGTTTTATTTCATTTTATTATTAATAATATTTTTATTTTTTTTTTATTATTTATTCACTCCTTCCATCATCTGTAGACATTTCACAGATATTACTGGATACTATAATAATTTATTTTATAGTTTATTTATTTTTTGCATTTCCTGTTATTTATTTATACCGTCTGAGTTGTGTACATTTATAACTTATTATTATTATTATTATTATTATTATTATTATTATTATTATTATTATTATTATTATTATTCACTACAGTAAGACAGACCTTAATTAGAGGTTTAATTGAGTAGAATCAGTAGTGATGATCTGTTTAGTAAAGTTCTGTGCACTAAAGCAGTAAGTTGTGTGTTTCTGACTCTAGTTGTGTTACCTGCGGTGAGCAGTGAGGTCATCGTCAGTGATGCAGGCGCCACGTGGGTTCTTCTCATCTGGGATGTTGGCCGTCAACAAGGTGCTGCTGTTAAACCGTATGTGACGAACTGGGTGCCTACACACACACACACACACACAAAGAGAGAGAAAGACACAGAGAGAGAGAGACAGAGAGAGAGAGAGAGACACACACACACACAAAGAGACAGAAAGAAAGACACACAGAGAGAGAGACAGAAAGAGAGAGACACACACAAACACACACACAAAGAGACAGGCACACAAAGAGAGAGACACACACAGAGAGACAGAGACACACACACAGAGACAGAGAGACAGACACACAGAGAGAGAGAGAGACACACACACACACAGAGAGAGAGAGAGAGAGAGAGAGAGACATACACAGAGACAGAGAGAGAGAGAGAGAGAGAGAGAGAGAGAGACACACACACACAGACACAGACAGACATACACAGAGAGAGAGAGACACACACACACAGACACAGACAGACATACACAGAGAGAGAGAGAGACACACACACACACAGAGACAGAGACAGACATACACACAGATAGACAGAGAGAGAGAGAGAGAGAGAGAGAGAGAGAGAGAGAGACACACACACACAAACACACACAAACACACAGAGAGAGCGAGAGACACACACACAGATACACAGAGAGACAGAGAGACACACACACACACACAGATACAGAGAGACACACACACACGCACACAGATACACAGAGAGACAGAGACACACACAGATACACAGAGAGAGACACACAATGCTGATCTGCTTACAGAATTCTTATTAATAAACACAAAAACACTTTTTTCCACACAAAGGTTTCTCTCTTTAGAGTAAATAATGATATCAAACCCATTTCTGTTCCCCGAGATGTTCGTAAACATCTAAAATTTAGAATCGTTATCTTCTAGAACTAAGAGTTTCAGTTCTGTGACTGTATGTGATGAAGCATTACATGCTAACCAGGACTTGTACTGAGGACTCGACTGATGACGGAGATTACAGACGCTACTGAATTATTACTAAGCAGTTTATCAGGAATGTAAAAGTTTGTCCTTTATTAATGATGTCGCACTGAAACGCAGACGTTCGCTCCGACTTTGTTGTATTTCATTACTATGGTTGCACCGAGCCGAAGCAGAACGAGCGTGTATTCAAGAGATGCGTCTTCCTTTGTAGCCGAGGTTGAGGAACTAACACGATGTTCGCCTGCTTGTAGCAGCAAACAGAATCCCTCGTACCTGTTGTGCATCTCCCAGAGTTTGGCCCCCATCCTCATTTCCCACACGCAGACCAGTCCTTCGCCGCCGCCGCTCACGATCTTCCAGTCGTCGGCTCGCACCGCCGTCACGCCCAGGTGATGTGCGTAGAGCGAGACGGCCGAGGAGCCAGAACGCAGGTCGAACGCTCGAACCCTGAGTGAGAGAGAGCAAATGGAAAAACATGAACAAGCACAAAGACAGATGGGATGCGTATCAATTACTGCAGAGACTTTCAATTAATTTGGGGGGGAAAAAAAAAGGTTCACCGAGTCGCCCCGCTCTTAATTTTCAAACCTACAACAAAGTGTCTTTGTGAAGATTGAAAAACTGGCAGGCAGCCAAAGCAAACATAATAAGTGACCAAGAAAAAGGCACTAAGGATTTGGAAACCATCTGTGGCCGCCGTTGCTTAATGGTAGCGAAAGCAGCCAAGAGATAACCGCACATGGACGAGCTCCTAATCACCGAAATCTAATTACGCTCAGACGAGTAAAGGCTTCATTCCAGGTTGGGAGACAGTGAGTGAACCTTTTGATTGCGGTTGTATGATTTCATGTAGAAGACGCCGCGTTGACGTGGACGTCGTGTGGACGTGGACGTCGTGTGGACGTGGACGTCGTGTGGACGCGTTGCGGCTTGCCGGAGATTCGTCTGATAGAGATGCTGTTTGTCTGGCTTTGGTGAGGGAGTGAAATTCAGACCCTGGCACTTCAGAACTTTCATTAATCTCGAGCTGGAACACGAGGTGACTTCAGTGAGCTGTCGAGGAACACGTTTCCTTCGATAAATCAGAGACACTGCTTTCCGACAGGTCCTGTGCCAGAGGACGGCTTGTTCCTGATACTCGCTCACATCCTATTCTACTGTTAAAGCATCAGTTATTATCATGTTTTTTTTTCTCTCTGCCTCACGAGTCAGATTTGCTCCGATTTAAGACGTTAGATAAGTGATAAATATATTTAAGTGGGATTTTTTTTACCTTTTTTCCCCAATTCATTATTACTATTTAATACTTAATTATTAATTTTGGAAACTTCTATTGCATCTTTATTTTCTCTGTTTCCTGATTCTTCTCCTGTGCAGTTTATTGGCCTTTTATTCTTTGTAATGCAACTGTAACAGCATTTAATGTAGTGAAATAATTAAAGTTTGTTGTGGTTGGTGGTATTGGTGTTGTGGTTGGTGTTGAGGATGATGATGTGGTTGGTGTGGAGGTTGATGATGTGGTTGGTGTGGAGGATGTTGTGGTTGGTGTTGAGGATGTTGTTGTGGTTGGTGTTGAGGATGTTGTGGTTGGTGTTGAGGATGTTGTGGTTGGTGTTGTGGATGATGTGGTTGGTGTTGAGGATGTTATGGATGATGTTGTGGTTGGTGTTGTGGATGATGTGGTTGGTGTTGAGAATGTTATGGATGATGTTGTGGTTGGTGTTGTGGATGATGTGGTTGGTGTTGAGGATGATGTTGTGGTTGGTGTTGATGTGGGGATTTGTGTTGTGGATGATGATGTGGTTGGTGTTGAGAATGTTGTGGTTGGTGTTGTGGTTGGTGTTGTGGATGATGTTGTGGTTGGTGTTGATAATGTTGTGGATGATGTGGTTGGTGTTGAGAATGTTGTGGATGATGTTGTGGTTGGTGTTGATAATGTTGTGGATGGTGTTGTGGTTGGTGTTGTGGTTGGTGTTGTGGATGATGATGTGGTTGGTGTTGATAATGTTGTGGTTGGTGTTGATAATGTTGTGGTTGGTGTTGTGGATGATGTTGTGGTTGGTGTTGATAATGTTGTGGTTGGTGTTGATAATGTTGTGGTTGGTGTTGATAATGTTGTGGTTGGTGTTGATAATGTTGTGGTTGGTGTTGATAATGTTGTGGTTGGTGTTGATAATGTTGTGGTTGGTGTTGATAATGTTGTGGTTGGTGTTGTGGATGATGATGTGGTTGGTGTTGATAATGTTGTTGTTGGTGTTGATAATGTTGTGGTTGGTGTTGTGGATGATGTTGTGGTTGGTGTTGATAATGTTGTGGTTGGTGTTGTGGATGATGTTGTGGTTGGTGTTGTGGATGATGTTGTGGTTGGTGTTGATAATGTTGTGGTTGGTGTTGATAATGTTGTGGTTGGTGTTGTGGATGATGTTGTGGTTGGTGTTGATAATGTTGTGGATGGTGTTGTGGATGATGTTGTGGTTGGTGTTGATAATGTTGTGGTTGGTGTTGTGGATGATGTTGTGGTTGGTGTTGATAATGTTGTGGTTGGTGTTGTGGATGATGTTGTGGATGATGTTGTGGTTGGTGTTGATAATGTTGTGGTTGGTGTTGTGGATGATGTTGTGGTTGGTGTTGATAATGTTGTGGATGGTGTTGTGGATGATGTTGTGGTTGGTGTTGATAATGTTGTGGTTGGTGTTGTGGATGATGTGGTTGGTGTTGATAATGTTGTGGATGGTGTTGTGGATGATGATGTGGTTGGTGTTGATAATGTTGTGGATGGTGTTGTGGATGATGATGTGGTTGATGATGTGGTTGGTGTTGATAATGTTGTAGATGGTGTTGTGGATGATGATGTGGTTGGTGTTGATAATGTTGTGGATGGTGTTTGTTAATGATGATGTGGTTGGTGTTGATAATGTTGTAGATGGTGTTGTGGATGATGATGTGGTTGGTGTTGATAATGTTGTGGATGGTGTTTGTTAATGATGATGTGGTTGATGATGTGGTTGGTGTTGATAATGTTGTAGATGGTGTTGTGGATGATGATGTGGTTGGTGTTGATAATGATGTGGTTGGTGTTGATAATGTTGTAGATGGTGTTGTGGATGATGATGTGGTTGGTGTTGATAATGATGTGGTTGGTGTTGTGGTTGGTGTTGATAATGTAGATGGTGTTGTGGATGATGATGTGGTTGGTGTTGATAATGATGTGGTTGGTGTTGATAATGTTGTAGATGGTGTTGTGGATGATGATGTGGTTGGTGTTGATAATGATGTGGTTGGTGTTGATAATGTTGTAGATGGTGTTGTGGATGATCTTGGAGCGGTTTTTAGATATCAAATGTGAAGATGATCAGCTGTGAAGATTAACATCCAACCTGACAGAACATCTGAGACCAATTTATTGAAAGTCACAATGAGGCTTTTCAGTTACTAAATCCACAATAAAATCTCTCTCTCTCTCTCTCTCTCTCGCTCTCTCGCTCTCTCGCTCTCTCGCTCTCTCTCTGTCTTTCTCTCTCTCTTATGAACTGGATTGAGGGATGAATGCACACATCAGGCCCTGGCCTTCAGCCACTCTAATAGCCACCCAGACCTCAATTTCCTCCTTCTCCGCTCTGGGGGTCTGGACAGAGACAGTCCATCTCTGGCATTCACACAGATCATTTTGTTGAGCTGCTCCTCACAGAGACAGACAAAAGGTAAGAGCCTCTTCTCCTCTCTCTTTCTCTCTCTCTCTTTCTCCCTCTCTCTCTTTGCTTATTGCAGATGTGTTGCTCGAGAAAGCGCTCTAAGGATGCGGTGATGATTAAAAGGGGCCACAGCTGGACCCCGCTACATGAGGCCCTCAACCCTTGGCTGTGTACTTAGTGCCCGAGTGAAAGCGCAGCAGGAGTTTATCTACAAAGGCTCAGCAAGCTTTTCTTTACTTGCCAAATAGTGCTTCCGCTGTCCAGGCACGAGTGCGACTGAAAGCCTCTTTACTTGGCACAGCATCTCGTACACCGTGAAACAGGTTCCAGATGTGTTTAGGGGCTTTTTTTTTTTTGAAGGACTCACAGCCGATACCCTGTCACTCTCTAGTCCTTTGTCTACTTAATCGATCTCCTCCAGTTGATCAGACTCAGATACACAATGACAAGATGGAGACTTGTGCTTCCAGAAGATTCAGGGGGGAAAAAAAAAACGTTAAAAGAGAGAAAAAAAAAAAAAAAAAAAAAGAAAAAAAGAAAAAACGAAAAAAAAAACAGATAAAAAGAAAAAACCAGCAAAAAAAACAACAACAAAAAAAACATTACTTTAGAATATCTGTTAGATAATCAAAGTAATACAAATTACTTAGTATTAGTTAGTAATTACCAAATACCAAATTAGTATTTTAGTAATACAAAAAAACATTATAAAAAATTTATAAAATTTATTATAATTTATAAAAAAAATTACAAATTTATTAGAAATGAAAAAAAAAAAACGAAGGTTAATTAAAAATTAAAATATTAAAATTTCAAATGTATATACAGCATTCTAATTATTCCTACTTATTAACTGCAAAGGTAATTAAATTTTTTTAAACGCTGCCTCTATAATAATAATAATAATAATAACAACAAATAATAATAATAATTTGAATTTTAAAGGCTTTTAACGTTAATTGAAATTTCGAAACCCAATCTGATGTGAAAGTGCATTTGTGCTGTGTCCCACATTGGTATGACTCAGGTGTCAGGAACACAAAAGAATCCTGGGTTATGCTAATACGTGTACTATAAAAGGCTCATCCATTACGGCCGATAAAACAATTCACAGCAGCTCTGTATGTAAATGAGAACGCTGCTGCTAAGGTTATTCATCCCAGCTTGTTCAGCCACTTGAAGCTTTCAGGTTGCCAAAGAGATAACAGAAGTGTGAGTGAGAACGTGCACAAGAGAGATTTTGTGTGAATGTGTGTGTGTGTGTGTGTGTGGGCACATGTGCACATGCGACGTACCGCCTGTCTTTGTTCCCGCACACCAGCAGATGAAGGGGGGCATCTCTCAGGCTGATGCAGGTGAAGTCTCCAGCCGAGTTCCCCAACACCATCTCGGTTTGCCCGGTCTCCAGGCTGTACACACGAACCTGAGGACGGAGGAAGATGCTGCATGATGAGGATCGAAAAACAGATGAGAAAAAGGTGTAATCGGAGACTACAGAGTGTCTGATGGTGGCAGCTTTCCAACTCCGGCACCTGTATGAGCTCCAGAGACCTCACGCTTACGTCGGTCGCCGACAGCCGACCGGCCGGTCTCGAGAAGGATCTACGCCTTCTCGGATCCTCACGTATAGATCATTTGCTCCTAGTTATCTTGGAGCCGTTTTCTTTTTTGTGTGATTACATCCGAAATGCCGGCGCTATCTGGGATTTGTCATGTACTTCGTCTTTAATGTGATCCCTGGGAACGTTAGGTTATATTTACGCCATTTGGCAGGTATTACATTTACATCATCTGTCCATTTACACCCTTATCTTATTTATACAGCTGAGCAAATGAGGGTTAAGTTCCTTGCTCAGGGGACCAGGAGTGGCAGCTTGGAGGACCTGGGATTTGAACTCACAACCTTCTGATCAGGAATCAGTGTTTTTTTTTTGTTTTGTTTGTTTAATAAAGAACTTTTTATCCGTTTAAATTACACTGCATTGCTTTCCTTGGGTAATAAATAAATGAAGACACTCTCTAGATCTCTAAAGCTTGTTTCTAATCCAACCCTGAATCATCACATAGGTCTGATGATTACTGCTTAAAATCCATTTAATATACTGTAGTTGTAGGCAGTCGTTAATGCTCCACGCCGTTGACCCAGTGAGAGCTGGCTTCAGCCGTGTCTCAGAAACGGCTTGCCAAAACGTTTGCTGCAAAAAAATTGTTGAATAAAACAAATCTGAGGCTGACAGCTGGATGAAAAAGAGCTCCAACTAGCTGGCAACATGGCTGCTCCAAAATTGGCAAATTGGTGGTTGCAGCTACCAGCTAAACACTGCAGAGGGGGAAAAAATAAAGGAGAATCGCCAAATTGGATGTGAATAATTTAACAGACAGATAAAGAAATCAAACAAAAGCGAGGCAAGCAGAGAGAGAGAGAGAAACAAGAGGGAGGGAGAGAGAGGGATGGAGTGAGAGAAATGCATGATGTAAGTTTTGTAAAGGTGCCAGATGTTTAGTGGCACCAGGATGGGCCAGACACTCTTAATTGAGCGCTGCCCTCCGGTGAGCCAAAACCTCAGCGAGATGTGAAACATGACAAGTGAATGGATTTGAGAAAAGAAAAGAAAAAAAGGTGGAAGAGGACAACGGCGCACCTTTGATTTAAAAATAGGTCCGAGTACACGGTCCGGCTTAGATGGAGACCGTCGCTTGGTAGAAATAAAGGCAAAGATTGTATACCATTCATGTTATTATGTAAATTATACAAAGATCTGCTCAGAAATTGTTCAATTAGTCCGTCCAAAAAAACGAGTATTTCAAGGTGGATAAGGTTTGTGTGCCGTGTGTCTACTCCATTGTAATCGAGCGTTAAAAAGACACGGAGACGACGATTGTATGGTCATTCGTTCATTTTGCTAAAGATGCGCCAACAAAGGATGTAATTAATTCACGCGGAATTAGAGAGCTTAGCAATTTATTTGATTCTTCTTTTGCCTCCTTAAGCAGGGAAGCTCATGAATAAGTTCCTCTTAAAATGAAATAGCTGTTTTGCACATTCATTAACGACCCTGTACTTATGCACAATGTGTTGTAGAGAATGCGCTCTTTACTTGGTCGGCGCTATGTTGTGTTGTTTGTCCTGTGTTTACACTGTCTCGCGCTGTTTGCTGGTCCTTTATTTCGCGGTGCACTGCGTCAGCTATATATTCAAATTCAATTTTATTTGTATATCTGCTTTTAACAATTCCCATTGTCTCAAAGCAGCTTTGCAGAAGTATGGAAACAGAAGAGAGAGAGAGAAAAATATATAATAATGATAATAATAATAATAATAAATAGTATTAAAGAAGAAGAAGAAAAAATAAGAATAAAAATAAATTAATTAATATATACAATTAAAGTTTAAAATTAATATAAAAACATTCATTTAAAATTTTAAATACTATATATCTATCCCTAGGGGGGCACGGTGGCTTAGTGGTTAGCATGTTCGCCTCACACCTCCAGGATCGGGGTTCGATTCCCACCTCCGCTTTGTGTGTGTGGAGTTTGCATGTTCTCCCCGTGACTCAGGGGTTTCCTCCGGGTACTCCGGTTTCCTCCCCCGGTTCAAAGACATGCATGGTAGGTTGATTGGCATCTCTGGAAAATTGTCCGTAGTGTGTGATTGCGTGAGTGAATGAGAGTGTGTGTGTGTGCCCTGCGATGGGTTGGCACTCCGTCCAGGGTGTATCCTGCCTTGATGCCCGATGACGCCTGAGATAGGCACAGGCTCCCCGTGACCCGAGGTAGTTCGGATAAGCGGTAGAAAATGAATGAATGAATATCTATCCCTATCCCTAATAAGCGACAGCAAGGAAAAACTCCCTGAGAGGACATGAGGAAGAAACCTTGAGAGGAACCAGGCTCAGAAAGTAACCCGTCCTCATTTAGGTGACACTCTACAGTAAATAGTGTAAATGTAAATAATGTCCTTTCTACGACAGTTTATAATAGTGCAACCGAGAGCTCCTGAGGAACTAACGGGTCGTCGTAAACTCTTGAGTTCAGCGCAGACCTGATCGCTGATAAAGACCAGACCATACAGCTGACTGGTTAAACATATGGTTGAAATGTCAATATACATTTCCAGCATTTGGCACAGTGGTAGCTCAGTGGATATGATGTTAAGACTACAGATCAGAAGGTTATGAGATCAAATCCCAGCAATGCAAAGCTACCACTGCTGGGCCCTTGAGCAAGGCCCTTAACCCTCAACGATCAGTTGTAAGTCGCTTGGGATAAGGGCGTCTGCCAAGGGAAGTAAATGTATTTCCCAACTCTGGGCGTAAACTTTTAGCTGACTGCCGGCGCAACATTAAAATATTTGCAAGGTGGCTGTAGCTGATAGCAATCTGTTGCTAAGAATTCATCAGCAACTCCAAACGAGGGTTCATCATCAAAGCCGAACATGGAGGACTGAGTGGGAGCCTGGGACAATGAGTCTTGATGAATATTTGGAAATAAGACATTCTGGATTACGCGGTCGTACAAAACTTCAAAGTTGTGAAGTATCCTAGCTTTGGGTCAAGACACATCATACCATTTTCCTATAAAAGTACACTGTTATTTTATTACTTATTATATAGATTTTTTTTGATAGTAATTTGCTTACTAATTGTTTATTCTCAATTCCATGCTAGCATCTGGATTATCAGGGCACACGTTTTTCCGATGTGACAATACTGACGCAAAAGACACTTTTTAAAAGTGTGAATTTTTTCACCAACGACGGAGTGAACTCTGGCTGCCTCCTTCCTTTCATTAACAAGTTTTAATGAGTCATATGCCTGCTCGTTAAGGAACACAGGAACACCTCGGATCTGCCAGTGCGTGCTGGCAACTCTAACTTCCCCTCGCGCGGCATGAAAACCCCGTCAACACACGACGGTGATGGCAGACATGACAATGACATGCAGGCAGAAAAGGTGCTAATCATGAATTGGCAAAATGGAGGGATGTCGTGGATCAGCGGAGAACAGGAACGAGACTAACAATGTCTGATGGTAATTTAAACGAGTTACGGCGGCGGTGAGCTTTGAGCTTTCCTGCTTGAAAGGTACAGTTTAATCTACTGAACTGAAACTTTTTTACTTCCTAAACCTGCAGTTATTTTTTTCTTTCACTGAACTGATATAGTTGAGTCCTCAACACCGGAGGAATAGTAAAGTCATGTTTAGCATGGGTCCTTAGTAAAGAGCAGAGATTTCTGTTAAATTGATTTATATTAATCTAATTAAAATCTAGGCCAGATGAAAAGTAGAATCTGAAGTACAACCTTACAGAATTTTGAGTAAAGATGAAGCAGTCCCCTTAATTTTCCCAGGGACTATTGTGGTATCCATATGGAAGGGAATCCATGATCCACTACATAATACAAGGTTCTTCAATTTTATCAGCAAAATGGCTACAGGTTTGTATTCCTACCTGCCAGTGGATTGACCAGGTCAACAGCCAGGGAAAGAGAGGTTAAAGGCCAAGCCGTAGGGCCAGTCGGAGGTTCCAGGCGATGGACCAGGTGATTAGTCAGGGAATGGGCTAGGCTACGGTCCAGGAAACAGGCCAGGTCACCATCCAGGGGATGTGCCAGGGGAAAGGCCAGGTGATGGGGCCAGACAAAGGGGCCAAGCAATGTGCCAGGCAACTGGCCAAGCAAAGAGCCAGGGCATGGTTTCCCAATTCCGGTCCCAGGGGGCTGTAGTCAACCACAGTCCGGTGATCTCTTTCCTAGAGGAAATTTGATTTAACTCACCAGTTAATTACCAGGCACAATAGGTGCGGTCGAGAAATTAAGACCCAGTCACTCTTTAAAAGCCCCACTGTACGGTTCATTATAGCACTGCTTCAAATGCGATTGAGATGTACGATGCCTTCCGTAAGTGTCTTGGTAGAGTCTGCATTGTTTGGTTCATTTCAGGAGACCACAGAACTCCAAATGAAACTATGAGATGTCTATGAGATCATCAAGTTGTGTCAAGTGTAAGAAGCAATGCCAGTCTATGTTACATACTGGTGAAAACTCTGGAAGAGTTATACAGTGGTTAACTTCTAGCAGGAGCCTGAACTTCGCAGAAAACCTGCCAAAACCGTAATGTAGCCACTGTCAATTTCAGTGGTTTTTATCTTTGCAGCTCAGTGGGGTTCAGGGTGAGTAATCTGCTTGGCCTCTCACCTTAAAAGTGGTCCATTTTTGGCTCTGAGAAACTACACTTGTTGAGCACAATGTGTAATTTCTGCGGTATGAAGTGCTGTATTTTAAAGCGTTCAGTATGAACTCTCAGCCAGTTGTTAAGACGATTTTGTTCACTTTAGGAGCTCAGAAGTGGACTTCGCACTGAAGTCACATCGGCAACAAAGACGAGTGGTTCAATTGCCCCCCTCCTCAAACTGGCAGGGATGATGAGAATCCCTTCGATTGAAGCGATTCATCACACGGTGTTTCCTACATCAGTCATATAGTGGTATTTCTTTATGTCTGTACATTCGTCTTCTTGTATCTTTCACATACAAGGAACACCTTATAGTGCCAGTGAGTAGAAGTACCACGTCCTCCGATGCTGCTCATTAACTCTTATCATTACTCCTGCTTTAACGCGTGTACATTCCTACATTACGAGCACGTTTTAATGTCATCCTACACTTTGAATTGACTTGGCTTTATTAGCATTGCTAGCTTTATTAGCATCACTCACTGCCATGGCACTCAATGCTAGGTCATTCATTCATGCATTCATTCATTTTCTACCGCTTATCCGAACTACCTCGGGTCACGGGGAGCCTGTGCCTATCTCTGGCGTCATCGGGCATCAAGGCAGGATACACCCTGGACGGAGTGCCAACCCATCGCAGGGCACACACACACTCATTCACTCACGCAATCACACACTACGGACAATTTTCCAGAGATGCCAATCAACCTACCATGCATGTCTTTGGACCGGGGGAGGAAACCGGAGTACCCGGAGGAAACCCCCGATGCACGGAGGCAGGGGCGGGAATCGAACCCCCAACCCTGGAGGCGTGAGTCGAACATGCTAACCACTAAGCCGCCGTGCCCCCCCCATTGCTAGTTATCTTTGCAAATTTGTTTTGTGTTGTTGTTCAATAGCACCTCATATTGTCCCCACTAGGTCAGGTACTTCCTTACCTATCACTGCTTAACACCTATCCAATTCGAGAGCATGTGGACGCTAATCTAACACGTGAGTAAGTGCTGTACCTTTCCATTATTCATCGTTGTAGCTTATAAATGAGCTCATTCTCCATTCCTCGCTGAATACCTCACTAGCAAGTCCTGCTTACCAAGATACCTAAAATATATTTTCACCAGTTTTTACCTTCTGTAGATTCACATCTGATGTAGATCTACGTCACAACCTACAGCCATATAATATGATAATGAATCAATTAAAAACAAGCAAAAAGCAATCAGGGATACTTCCCAAGAAAAAGGTACAAACCAAGCTAAAAATTATTCAGTGTTATGCCTCTTGGAGCAAAAAATCTGTTCAAGGGGTGACATATTCCTCCCCTGACATCATTTAGCTGGAACGGGGCTTTGAGAAATTGTTCTGTCACTCACAGATTCTGCGTTTGCTTCTCTGTGGTTTTGAAGCCTGTCTCGCTAATGAGAGTGTTTAAATGGCGGTGATGTCAGCGGGGTAGCAGAGCCAAGCTATTGTCTAATACAGAGGGACACCATCTGCACACATCCATCATGCACTCATCTAATTACTATCAACAGTCTCTCCGTTTCACACTTTACTCCGGCGACCGATCGTTCCTCCGAGAGCCGGACCTGTGCTCAGGTGAGGGTCTCTAAAGCCCGAACAGGTGGGATTTTAAAGCACTTTTCTCGCTGGAGTCTCTAGTGACATAAATAGTTTATTTTAAAAGGTATACACATCGGACCGGTGTATTGTTCTGCGTTTAAACATGATGAATACAGTGACTGACTTTGCCTAAACTCTAACAAGTCCCCCAGGTTTTAGTGGTAATGTAACATATCGTTCTCTGACGTGTCCCAGTCGTAGACTAGACAAATACAGCTTTGTCTCTCTGTGCTTTCAAGACTAAAAACAAACCGAACTCTCACGGGTGAAACGTCGGGACCAGGGGTTTGTACTAATTAGGTAAACGGTCCTAAAGGAAAGGACCTATTTCTGGAAGGACCCGAAACGCATCGTAGCTGTTCATAACACATGCGCTTTGGGAATGAAGACACACACAGTATCAAGAAAGGTCACGTAACAAGGTTAATTACCAAAATGAACAGAGCAAAGATTATCGTGCTTAATATTACCTTAAATAGAGGGGTTCATTTGGTTTATGTGCTAATAGGCATATGAGAAATTGCTAAAGCAACAACCAGAGGAACAAAACAATGCAACATACAGGGAAAATACACACAAAGGCTTTTCTTGCTGTCTGACTTACGACGGTACAAATTTAGTGAACGATATAATAAGCAATTTTTTAACGTGAATAAATAAATAAATAAATAAATAAATAAATAAATAAATATCGAAAGGCTTCTTTTCAAAAAATCCGATCAAAGAGCTGGTTTAAATGTTAATTTGTCCATTATATGTTGCTTAGCAACCGTCGGATGAAACCTGTAACTGATTTGTGATCTCCGATTGAGGGGTGGGGGGGGGGGGGGGGGCAAAACAAAGCGGTTTTAAATCAAAACTCTCTCAGAAAAGTGAACTTTATATTCGTCAAATGACGTCATATGAACATTGGTCGCTTGCGTCGTAGAAGATACCGATAAATGTGTTGATTCGCTGCATATAAAAAGACTTAGCAGTAGTGTTTGCTTTTGATCATGCAAGATAGTCTGTGTGTGTGTCTGTGTGTGTGTGTGTGTGTGTACTAATACTAATTATAAAAATAATTAATAATTAACAATAATGAAGATCTTATTGGCTGATTCACAACAAATCTCTTCACACTGATTATGACGTGGGCATAAAACACGGGTCTGGAGATCTATGACATTTCGTACATGTGAACCCACTGACCTTGTTCCCTCCATCGTTCATGCCCCAGCCACAGCTCTTCACCCCCAGGGCAGCTCGGCATGCGCTCACGTCCATGCAGGTAACAGGCTGGCCGTAAACAAAGTGAAGCACTCGGGCTCCATGCTCCTCCTCCTCGTGGTCTTCATCTCTCTTACTTGGATCCAGTAGATATACGCTCTCACCAGCCCAGGCTGAAACCAGTGGGCTCTCCCGCTTTCCCGGGACAACCAACAACCCGTCCACCTAAACATCCAAACGAATAACGTGACCTTTGACATTACTACACAAGCTCTCTTTATCCTGATGCTGCTAGTAAGACCAACATAAGCGATAATTAATCGGTGAACTTCATTCCACCCTGCATTCTAACATATCTACACAACATGACATTATTCATTCTCACTCACTCATCTTCTACCACTTATCTGAACTACCTCGGGTCACGGGGAGCCTGTGCCTATCTCTGGCGTCATCGGGCATCAAGGCAGGATACACCCTGGACGGAGTACCAACCCATCACAGGGCACACACACTCTCATTCACTCACGCAATCACACACTACGGACAATTTTCCAGAGATGCCAATCAACCTACCATGCATGTCTTTGGACTGGGGGAGGAAACCAGAGTACCCGGAGGAAACCCCCGAGGCACGGGGAGAACATGCAAACTCCACACACACAAGGTGGAGGCGGCAATCGAACCCCCAACCCTGGAGGTGTGAGGCAAACGTGCTAACCACTAAGCCACCGTGACCCCCAGCATGACATTATTGATTAATCAATTAATTAATTATAAATAAAACACAGATCGTGATTGTGTTAGACAACTGATTTGGATTTGTTCCATTTAGGAGGAGGAACTTACAGGTTTAGCCAACTGGGTGAGACACACGTTTCTCCAGTAGCCCCGATCGTCTGGCGCGTCTACTCGCACCTCCGAACCAGACGCAGAGGTCACGACAGGAGCGTCGGAGCCCACGTCGAGGGCACACACCTGCTGCAGGTGCTGATAGTGATGGATGGGTTCTACGTCGGATTCGGTGCTCCAAACCTCCACGCACCCTAAACATTTGGACGAATTTTAGACAGGGCGCGCGATGATACGCTGACTGAACGCAAACTCTCAAACCTCTCACCATTCTCATAGGCAGCGCAGGCGACACTATCGGTGACTTGTACCAGGTTGATTTGAGGCGGCGTTGTTTCGGCTCTGATGCTGTGAGAAGGCTGTAGGTTCAAAGCCCCCGACTCCCAGTGGAGAGTGTCCCAGAGTCGCACGTCGCCTGAGGTATACCTGGAGAAATGCCTAATATTAGAAAACACTGAACACAACATGTGTTGTGGTACGACAGGAATGTAGTAACAGAAATGGAGTAAAATGTTTTGAAGCATGATGGAACAAGCCGTGACTGCCGTGGATCTCGTTGGTACCCTGGAGTTCCGTTAACATTTTCAGTAGGTACAAACAAACACATTCATTTATTGCTAAAAAAAAATACAGGACACTGTTGGGTTTCTGTGTCTAGAGCAGGGGTGTCAAACTCTTGGCTCAAATTATATTTGGCCCGCGAGATCATATCAAATGTGCATTACAGCTGTCTAGCCGCATGCTCCGCTAATACTACAAATCCCAGAATGCCTTGCCACTGTATTGACACGTAGTCACGAACAGCAAGCGCCCCTCATTCTCTGTTGACAGTCGTTAACAACCGTGCTACAGTCACATCGGGCAAGTTAACTCCACCCTCCACAAAAATGGCCAAACGAAAGATGGACAATAGGAGCTTTCAAGACACGTGGGAGGCAGATTATCTGTTCACGAATATAAAGGACAGAACTGTTTGTCTTGTGTGCTAACGGAGCTAACGTGTCTGTAACCAAAGAATATCACATAAGAAGACACTAGTCGAAAAGTTGGATTTTCATTGAATGAATTTATTATTTTTGGTTGTTTTGTTGCTGGTTTTGAAAAAGATCCACTTCAAAAAGGAATTTAAAATGATCCAGTGAGCGGTATCATTTATTTTATTTATTTAAATAAGAAATGAGAGGGGGGCACGGTGGCTTAGTGGTTAGCACGTTCGCCTCACACCTCCAGGGTTGGGGGTTCGATTCCCGCCTCCACCTTGTGTGTGTGGAGGTATCATGTTCTCCCCGTGCCTCGGGGGTTTCCTCCGGGTACTCTGGTTTCCTCCCCCGGTCCAAAGACATGCATGGTAGGTTGATTGGCATCTCTGGAAAATTGTCCTTAGTGTGTGAGTGCGTGAGTGAATGAGAGTGTGTGTGTGCCCTGTGATGGGTTGGCACTCCGTCCAGGGTGTATCCTGCCTTGATGCCCGATGACGCCTGAGATAGGCACAGGCTCCCCGTGACCCGAGGTAGTTCGGATAAGCGGTAGAAGATGAGTGAGTGAATGAATGAATTTCTTATGTGTTTGTAATATCAAGCTCTGGTTGTTCCAAATCCTGTGTTCAAGCAGAACTAAAGTTTGTTTCCATATGAAAAAGGTTGAACATTACCTATCAGTTGCAGTTCATTTTTCAATAAATATTCAGTTTGGCCCGTGACTTTATCTCAGTTTTATATTTTGGCCCACTGTGAATTTGAGCTTGACATCCCTGGTTTAGAGTATCGTGGCTGTGTGTTTTGTTGCCACTGAGCAGGGAGCTTGGAAAAAGGGAAGGGTTTGAGCCCTCTACTGGATAAACACTCACCCAGCCAAGACCAGTCTGTCACAGGAACTGACATCACACAACACTTTCCCCTGTTCATACTGCAGATAGCTGATGGACCCGACACGATTCTGTAGGACACGGAAAAGAACAGAAACCCAAAGGCTGTATTCGTAATGAAATCCAGTTCTTACTCCAGTTCTGAACATCTGCTCCTGTTACTCACCTTCCAGTTGTACTTGACAGTTTTCTCAGTGTTGATGCAGTCCCTCAGCGTACTTTTCCAGCAGGGCGAGTCAGATACACTTGCCCCTCGGTGATACCCCTCCTGAATGAACAACCTGTACCACAGGACCTCGTCCTCCGCTAACACTCTCCATGACTTACTCACCTGATGCACAGGGAACAGACAGATTCAACTAAACTACATGATGGGTCCAGGTACCGAATGACCAGTTTTCCTCTTGGGGATTAATTCAAATCTTTAATCTGATCCAATTTCATCTTAAAGGTGCGGTCTCCGATGTTTGAAAGCCAATGTTGACATTTGAAATCACCAAAACAAACACGCCCCTAACCCAAATGGGTGTCACCCGTTTTAGCTCCGCCCCACACATACATACATAACCCAGGCAACTATTGTGGCGGAACCTGCTGGGGCAGCTGGCCGAGGGGATATTTTTATGAACTCAATGAGTAATGCTATGGTAATACAGTTCAAATGTGTTTTTGTAGTACTGTGTGTTGTACCGTGAAAGGTTTAGCTCCGTTTCACGCGGAAGACGTTCAGTTCTCGCCAGCGCTGGAAAGCTGATCCTATATTAACACGGGTCCTGCTTCTTGTCTTATCGTAAGCCTTTTTTCGCTTTTCGTTTTTATCCGCCATGTCAATGTTTCAATCACTTTCTGCTAACGTCACACATGCGCACTGAACACTCTTTATGCCGCATAGTGACAAGACACGCCCCTTTCTGCTAATTGGTTACACGTTTGTTTGGTTAATCGGCCCGACTCGGCACCCCACCTTTAACATCAGCTCAGCTCTGTACAAGTTTAAGTTAGAATTCGAATGATAGGTTATTATTTTAAACATGCTGTAATAAGAAAATAACCGTTTTCACGACGTCGTCCTGCATCACTGCACTATAGCTCCTGATATTAAGCGATACTGCGCATTACGATCGATTACCTGAGCGCATCGACCCAGTTCAGCTTTGCTCAGGAACTGGAAAATCTTCAGCGCCAGTTCATACGGCAGCTCGACATCGAAGAAGGGGATTTCGTTCACCTCAATCTAAACGGGTCAGGATAAAGGAGAGAGACGGTGAGAGAGAGAGAGAGAGAAATTGGATAATAATTGAACTTCTACTGCCAGAAACTATATTTACTTGAACTTGCATCAGCAAAATGTCACTTACTTACATAATACATGTGAAAACAGATCAGTTTTATCTTTCTATCTTCCAGACCATGAATCTTGGTCCTGTTATATTACAAGAAGTCGTGTAAATCTTAGTACCTGTGTTTATTTATTAATAAGCATAATTCCGAGCTAGGTGTGTGTATTTGTCATAGTTCTTGAATTATTATAATATTATTATTATTATTAAGAGTAAATATTACTCATATTACTTAATAAATATTATTATTAAAATATATATATATATATATATATATATATATATATATATATATATATATATATATATATATATATAAAAAGGTTGACAGTATAAAATGCTACACTGATTAAAAAGGGGAAACTATGCTGAAAATATATAAATAATTATATAATTCAGATAAAACACACACTTCCTTATATACGTTTGTTAAATTTATCTTTTTTATTTATTTTTTTTTCCTTAAAGGTGACAATAGCCTTAAATTGCATGAAAGTGGAGAGATGGCGCTTCTCTGAATTCTTATTGGTTCCTGAATTTTTAGGCACTCTAGAAAATACATGGCAAATCAAATGTTTTGGCACCCTGTAGAAATTGGATTCAGTTAGAGAGGAAAAAACTAAAAAAAAAAAAATTTAAAAAATGAATTTATTTATTTAAAATTATATAATATAACTTTTATATAATAAATATTTAAATAAAATTTATATAATAAATTTTATATAATAAATTATTATTTATTTATTTTTTTAAAAAACTACAATGTAAAAAAAAATGTAATTTTTTTATTTATTTATTTTCTACCTCTGACTGGATAAAGCTGAAGTGGATCACATAAATTAAAAATTCTGACGGATATTATGCGCTTTAAAGAATTATTAAGAAATAGAACGTAATATTTCTTCCCTGCTCTGCACCTATCAAGCCTGGTTCTTCCTGCATGCACTCTCCGATCTTCACATTTCTCATCTGATCTTCGTCCTTTCCTTTTGGCTCTGCGCCACACAAGACTTTAATATAAAACAAATAAATAAATAAAAGCTAGCCCTATTGTGACCTTTACATTTTAGTTTGCCGTTTTATTCATTAATTAGAAACTTAGATTAATATTCTTTTTTATAATGATTATCAATAAATTATTAATTATTATTATTATTATTAATAATAATAATAATAATAATAATAATATTATTATTATTATTATTATTATTATTATTATTATTATTATTATTATTCATGGTGTATTCCTGCCAGTGCTCCTGGAATAATCATCAGAGTCCCAGAGACCATCACAGCACCATCATATCAGACAGTTTACATGCTGTTTTACACAGTTTTTGCTCTTTGCTGTCTCACATTTCAGTTGATTGCTGTTTTGCACAATACTTTACATTATCTCATGTAACTGCTGCTATAATACTAATGTGTTCATTCCAGTAATATTGAATAAACATACAGTATTTACACTAGTCAGTGCTGCTTTTGTGTAATGTCTTTTGTGTATTGTTCTTGTATTTTTTGTTTGCACTGTCTTTTGTCCTGCACGGTCTTTTGTCCTGCACTGTCTTTTTGTCTTTTGTCCTGCACGGTCTTTTGTCCTGCACTGTCTTTTTGTCTTTTGTCCTGCACTGTCTTTTGTCCTGCACTCTTTCTTTATTTTGTCCTGCACTGTCTTTTTGTCTTTTGTCCTGCACTGTCTTTTTGTCTTTTGTCCTGCACTGTCTTTTGTCCTGCACTCTTTCTTTATTTTGTCCTGCACTGTCTTTTTGTCTTTTGTCCTGCACTGTCTTTTGTCCTGCACTCTTTCTGTATTTTGTCCTGCACTGTCTTTTTGTCTTTTGTCCTGCACTGTCTTTTTGTCTTTTGTCCTGCACTGTCTTTTGTCCTGCACTCTTTCTTTATTTTGTCCTGCACTGTCTTTTGCCCTGCACTTAATGTCTTAATGTCTTGTCCTGCACTGTCTTATTGTCTTTTGTCCTGCATTGACTTTTGCTTGACATTTTGTCCTGTCTTATTGACTTTTGTCCTGCACTGTCTTAATTGCACCAGGTTGCATAGAGGCACTTTATGTATCTAGGACTAACTTACTAAGTCCTCAGCTCTGTCTTTGTTCTATGTAGCATCATGATCCTGGAGAAACGTTGTCTCATGTCACTGTGTACTGTAACAACTATATATGGTTGAAAGTTTGTTGCTTCTTTAGCGTGATACTCTGGACAGAGGTTTAAATTGCATGCCGGCCGGCCTAGCATAAATCTAGTTATTATTATTATTATTATTATTATTATTATTATTATTATTATTATTCCAAACCTGAACCATTTCAACTTACCAAATCCTGAATAAACTGGTCAAGGAGAGGAAGGTGATCTTCCTTCCGGCTGTGTGGAGCAGAGCGGAGCTGCTGATGTTCATCTCCCCGCTCACAGCGTCTCTTCCTCCGCAGTCTCTCCTGCTCCATCCGGGCCATCAGGGGGCTGCTTCTACCCTCCAACAAACCCTCTGCGATGGACACGTACTGTGGCTGATCGCTACAAACCTCCTGAAGACGTTTTAAACCGTCATCTCGACGTTTCCTCTGAGATTCACCAGCTTTCTGTTCATTAATCACATCCGCTTCACTGCAGCGTCCAAAATAACCCACTGCATTGTTATCTGTCAACCGAGGCTTTGTCTCTAGTTCCTGTTTCCACCGCTTTCGGAAATCCGACAGCTCGTCCTCGTCCTCCATTTCACATAAACTCTTATTTCATCCTAAATATTATTGATTCCTTGATTACGACTCTGAACGCAAACAAACTTCGCGGTCCGTCCGAGTAATAGTCTCGGCTGGATTATGCGTTGTTACCTTAAATGGTTCCGGGTTCTGTGCGTCCGAAAACACAAACCTTTCAATACATGGTGGAGTATTTTATAGAAATAATGACTGATCTAATCAGTGTGGTGTATCTAGATCTTCCTTTCACAACAGGGTGGCTGGTATAGAGAATACCTGGACTGAGGTGAGATGGATAGTTGGATGGATAATTGTTGGATGGATGAATGGTTGGTTCGTTGGTTGAATGGTTGGATGGATAATTGGTGGATGGATGAATGGTTGGTTGGATGGAAGGATGGTTGGATGGATAATTGTTGGATGATGGATGGAGAGATGGATGGATGGTTGGTTGGATGGATGGATGCATGGATGGATAGTTGTCTGGATAATTGTTGGATGGATCAATGATTGGATGCATGGATTGATGGTTGGATGTATAATTGTTGGTTGGTTGGATAATTGTTGGTTGGTTGGATAGATGGATGGATGGATAAATGGATGGATGAATGGATGGTTGGTTGGATGGATGGATGGATACTTTATTTATCCCAATGTCAAATGCATTGCAAATTCCAGTAGAATCCACAAACTTGGGCAATAAATTAAAATTTTTTTAAAGAAATAAGTTTTAATTCTCCATAGAGCCTGAGTAATAGTTAATATCCTAATATTAGCTTCTTTCCTATCAGGTCTGTTAGGACCTGATAGAGCAGATAATAACAATCTTGTCTCAAACATAACTAAAAAAATATTGTTAACATAAAAAGCTGAATAGAGGCTGTTAGATCTCTAAAAATCTCTAAACTTACCTTTTACAACAGTATTGATGTTTTTTGTTTTTTTTTTTGCCCCAGAGATAAAAGATTGAAGGCCATTTGTTATTGTGTTTATAGGGACTAACTAAGTGAGAGTTTGTTCAGTTTTGTATCATATGACACTGATAACAGTGCTGATAATAATAATAATAATAATAATAATAATAATAGATAGATAGATAGATAGATAGATAGATAGATAGATAGATAGATAGATAGATAGATAGATAGATAGATGAAGTATCTCACTTTTTGAGATACTTCATCTATTGAATGAGCATAGGTGTAACTTTTTTTTTTTTTTGCTGAAAAAATGAAAAGTTTGACTTGCTCAAATTTATTAGGTTCACATAGAGAAGAAGTGCCATGATATATACTGAATATATCATCTATGATCCATGCACAATAAGAATTCACTGGTGTGATCAACAACAGACCAGGGGTGTGTTTTCACATCAGGATAAATACACAGATACATTACAATACTAAACCCTTTCAGGAGATTCAGAGATTTACATCAGCACATTTAATACTGATCCAGTGAATAAAATGTACCTCCAGACTGTGAATTAGTTGTTAGCTCAACAATATACTGCAGTCCTTATGTTTGCTTGCAAGAGATAGGTTACATTATATTGTTTATGTTAATGCCTGCACAGAAAAAAAAAGAAAAAAGAAAGAAAGAAAAACAGTGATAATTTGAGGAAAATAAATATTAATATTAAAAAAAGAAGGTGATAATTTGAGGAAAATGAAAATCAATATTTAAAAAAAAAGAAAGAAAAACAGTGATAATTTGAGGAAAATGAATATTAATATTTTAAAAAAAAGAAAAAAACAGTTATAATTTGAGGAAAATGAAAATTGATATTTAAAAAAATTTTACATTTTGTTTTCTTTAAATAAACACTGGACTAGTTATTTTAAGGGTAAAAATATAAAAAGTTTTTTTTATTCTCTTTTTTTTTTTAGAGCTCACAGATTTATTTGTACGTGTGTTTGTTGTTAAAGCCACTCTGGTATGATAGTGTGCTGATCAAAACCCCTCGAGCTTCAAGTCTGCACTTGGCCAAAATAAAAGGTACACCACACAAGCACCTTGCCAAGAAGGTCTGTAAAGCTCCAACCTGCTGTGCTTGTTGCTGGGACTTCATATAGCAGCTGGAGATGATTTTCCACGTGTATGTTAAGATGAGGACGTGATACACACTGCAGAGTAATGACCTCTCTCACAGATCTGATATCTGATCCGCACACTGGGAGTGAGGGGACTTGAAGAGTTAACTATTACCGCTGTCTTTTGGGAGTAGATGATGATGTAAACCCTAAACCATGTGACACTTTTAATAAATAAAACCGCACACGCGAAACAAACACTCACACACACACAAACACATGCACAAGCGCGCACACACACACACTGCGCGCGGAGAGACAGAGCATTACAGACAGGAGCAGATCCACACACACACAGCGCGCTCACCGGGACGATGTGTCGTCTGATATGGGTGGAGATGACTGATGTCATGCGCCTGCCCGGACTCACGGTGTGCGCACGGACATGCTCCACGCGGTGTCTCGCGCTCCGCCTGCGCAGAATCGGTGACCAGCTGGAGATCGCGTGGGCCGCGAATAACAACAAAAGAGCCGAGCGTCGGAGCGCGGATAGGAGCGGAGACGTCTGGCTCTGTGGCGTGCACATGATCTGCGCGGCGATACATATGACGGGGCTCGTGCTGCTGATCACGGGAAGGCGACATCTGTAGGCGACCGAGCGACCCGGGATGCAACAGGTGAGAGCGCGGGACAGGTGAGACTTCACTATGAGGGGGAACGGGCACGTGTTTAACGGAGAGGAAATTCATAATATATAATACATAAATAAGTGAGAGAGAGAGAGAGAGAGAGAGATAAAGAGATAGTGAGAGAGAGAGAGAGAGAGAGAGAGAGAGAGATAAAGAGATAGTGAGAGAGAGAGAGTGTGTGTGTGTGTGTGTGAGAGAGAGAGAGAGATAGAGAGAGATAAAGAGATAGTGAGAGAGTGTGTGTGTGTGTGTGTGTGTGTGTGTGTGTGAGAGAGAGAGAGAGAGAGAGAGAGAGAAAGAGAGACAGTGAGAGAGAGAGAGAAATAACACCATGACTACTCTTTTTGAGAAAATCATCATTTACTCCATTATTATAAAATATTTAAATTTGTATCTTTTTTTAATGTTATATAATTTTATATAAGCACATGTAGATAAATAAACTCTTGTGAACGCGCATTTCGCATAAATAAATAAATAAATAAATAGAGTAACGGGAACTAAAAGTAAATCATGAGGGTGGGAAATGACGTGTAAAAAATAAACACACACACAGGCGAAGGTCAAAAATTGAAATAAACACGTGAAAGGTTTAAAAAGCACAAGCAAAATTCACACGTGAGTTAGAAAATTTTTGTAAGACTTTACACGTGCAAAACACAACTTAAAAAGCGTAAGTACAGTGAAAAAGTGTATAATAAAGTGTAAAAATAGAAAAGTCTAAAATATCCTACATGTACAAATGCAAAGAAAAAATTTAGTGTAAATAAGTGTAAATAAAGTAAATAGAAGTGAAATAGAAGTGTAAATAAAAGCAAAACATGAAAAAAACAACGAAAATGTAACTTCTTAAACAAACAACTTAACATTGAAAATGAATAAAAATTAAATGTAAGTGTGTAAAAAACACGTGTAAATAAATCTTTTAAAAAAGTATTGTTTTTTTTTTAAATTCTATTTATTTGTTATTCTTATTCTTATTATTTGTTATTTTCTCATTATTGTTCTGTTTATTAACACAAATTCACCAGATCTAAGTGAGGGGGTAAAAAAAAAAAGCATGAAACTTTGGCAAACCTTCAAGTTTGAGATGGAAAATAATTTTGCCAATAACAAAATTGTAAAAATATTGAATTAAATGTAAATGTAACTGAATTAAATGAACATATTAACATAAAATCATGACTAATATATATGATTAGGATAAAGTGTGTAATGGAGCAGGTTTCAGTGGCAGTTGAGAAATGTAGTAATAATAATAATAATAATAATAATAATAATAATAATAATAATAATAACTAGGAGTTACTCTTGATAATTTTTTGTCTAATAATAATAATAATAATAATAAAAACAACAACAACAGCAACAACAACAACAATAATAATAATAATAATAATAATAATAATAATAACTAGGGGGTTACTCTTGATAATTTTTTGTCTAATAATAATAATAATAATAATAATAACAACAGCAACAACAACAATAATAATAATCTTAAATATAGCCAACATAATAATAATAATAATAATAATAATAATAATAATAATAATAATAATAATAATAGGTGATTATTTTAACAGGTGCAAGTGGTAAAATATTGCATTCCCCCTATTGCAGGTGGGACTGAGACGAGACGAGACGAGACGAGACGAGACGAGACGAGACGAACGATGATGATGAGAGGACAGTGACGTGGAAGTGAAGATGCGAGCTGTCCTCGTCCCTGAATACGGATCGTCTATATTTATTTAGTTATTTATTTATTTCTTGAGGTCCACATGTGTACTTACTGGTGTTTGGTGAAGTGTTTTCTGCTCATCCCATCACAGCCACACATTCATGTCATCTCTCTCTCTCTCTCACACACACACACACACACACACACACACACACGCGAGTGCTGCTCAGCTACGTCACGTGATTCACGTGCCCTCCGGTTGCACCAGCTGTGAAATGATATCATTCGGTGCTTGATTGTTTTGGTACGAGGCGTTCAGGTCAAACGTAGTCAAACCAACCGGCTGCGTCTCCGGGGACGAGCTGCACGCGGCGATGAGCTCACTGTCCCCTGACGACGAGGGGAATTTATTTGACTGTCTTCGCAATAGAAGGAAACTCCGTGAATATTAAACTATTTATGTTCTATTTATGAAAGTATACAAATTGTAAAATGTCTTCAGAAGAAGAGCGCGTTTACCAAAACTCTCTGCATATTGCACTGTAACCTTTCTAATAAGCTACAAACCTGTCAGGACTTTTCTTCCTTAATTGTCCTTATTCTTTCTTCTCTTTTCTATTTTTTTTCCTTTTCAGTCGATTTTTTTTCTGTCATTCTTACATTTAAGGAATTTCTTCTTCTCCTTTCTTTTATACAACTTTCTTTCTTTTACTTGCTTTATGAGACAACAAAGTAAAACAGGAGAAATATTGTTTGTTCTTTACAGAAATTTTCCCTCCATCCCTTCCTTTCAATTTAAAGAACATATTTCCTCTTTCTTTCTTTCTTTGTAAACAATCTTTCTTTCTTTTTCTTTCCTTCTTTCTTTCTTTCTTTCTTTCTTTCTTTCTTTTTCATGTAAAGAACATGTCCTCTTTCTTTCTTTCTTTCTTTCTTTCTATGTAAACATCATCTATCTTTCTTTCATGTAAAGAACATCTTTCTTTCTTTCTTTCATTCATGTAAAGAACATATTTCCTTTCTTTCTTTCTTTTTTCTTTCTTTCTCTCTTTCATGTAAACATATTTCCTTTCTTTCTTTCTTTGTTTCTTCCTCTCTTTCATTCTTTCTTTCATTCTTTCTTTTTTCTTTCTTTCAGTGTAATCATCTATCTTTCTTTCATGTAAAGAACATCTTTCTTTCTTTCTTTCATGTAAAGAACATATTTCCTTTCTTTCTTTCTTTCTTTCTTTCTTTCTTTCTTTCTTTCTTTCAAAGAACATATTTCCTTCCTTCCTTCCTTTCTTTCTTTCTTTCTTTCTTTCTTTCTTTCTTTCTTTCTTTCTTTCTTTCTTTCAAAGAACATATTTCCTTTCTTTCTTTCTTTCTTTCTTTCTTTCTTTCTTTCTTTCTGTGTAATCATCTATCTATCTTTCTTTCATGTAAAGAACATCTTTCCTTTCTTTCTTTCTTTCTTTCTTTCTTTCTTTCTTTCTTTCTTTCTTTCTCTTTCTTTCAGTGTAATCATCTATCTTTCTTTCATGTAAAGAACATATTTCCTTTCTTTCTTTCTTTCTTTCTTTCTTTCTCTTTCTTTCTTTCAGTGTAATCATCTATCTTTCTTTCATGTAAAGAACATATTTCCTTTCTTTCTTTCTTTCTTTCTTTCTTTCTTTCTTTCTTTCAAAGAACATATTTCCTATCTTTCTTTCTTTCTTTCTTTCTTTCTTTCTTTCAGTGTAATCATCTATCTTTCTTTCATGTAAAGAACATCTTTCTTTCTTTCTTTCTTTCTTTCTTAGAACATATTTCCTTTCTTGCTTTCTTTCTTTCTTTCTTTCTTTCTTTCTTTCTCTTTCTTTCTTTCAGTGTAATCATCTATCTTTCTTTCATGTAAAGAACATA
>NC_083471.1:23615461-23682961 GCF_030014155.1 Tachysurus vachellii | reverse complement strand
TCTGCAGATCTCTCTGGTGGCTCCGCCCCTCCAGCTAGTACATGTGGACGCAAATACATCGTCAAAATATCAATAATACGCTAGATATTAAGGCCTTTTTTTCTGTTAGTAGCCTTTGTTTGTTGTAAGGTTCTGCAGTTTTAAATGGTAAGAATCCTTCACTCTTTTATGTCGATTAGTCCGAGGATCATCTGAGCCAAATTGGTTGAAGATTAAATAAAAATTGTGGCCTGTGAAAAACTGTATAAACAAAAACAAACAAGTGGATGGATTAAGGAACGTTAAGGAATCTGTCTAGGTTAAGGGATGTATTTACATCAAGGGATCAGTTTAACTTAAGATGTTTTCATACTAAACCGTTCCAAATGTTCCTTTGTTTATCTTCTTGTTTTTTGTGGGGGTAAATTGACTGAAATTACAATTTGGCGAAGATTTTTTTTAATAATGTAAACGTTTATGAAAAAGATTGCTTTGCTTTAAAGATGAATGGTCTGTGTGTGTTAGTGTATCTGTTTACGTTGACGTTAAGGGATCTGTTGACGTTTACATTAAGGGATCTGATTTCATTAACAAATCTGTTTACGTTTAGGGATCTGCTGACGTTCACAGATCTGTTGACGTTTACTTTAAGGGATCTGTTGACGTTTACTTTAAGGGATCTGTTGACGTTTACTTTAAGGGATCTGTTGACGTTTACTTTAAGGGATCTGTTGACGTTTACTTTAAGGGATCTGTTGACGTTTACTTTAAGGGATCCGTTGACGTTTACATTAAGGGATCCGTTGACGTTTACATTAAGGCATCCGTTGACGTTTACATTAAGGGATCTGTTGACGTTTACATTAAGGGATCTGTTGACGTTTACAGATCTGATGTTTACTTTAAGGGATCTGTTGACATTTACAGATCTGTTGACATTTACATTAAGGGATCTGTTGACGTTTACAGATCTGTTGATGTTTGCTTTAAGGGATCTGTTGACGTTTACAGATCTGTTGACATTTACATTAAGGGATCTGTTGACGTTTACAGATCTGTTGATGTTTGCTTTAAGGGATCTGTTGACGTTTACAGATCTGTTGACATTTACATTAAGGGATCTGTTGACGTTTACAGATCTGTTGATGTTTGCTTTAAGGGATCTGTTGACGTTTACAGATCTGTTGACGTTTACATTAAGAATAAATCTTCCCAGATCCCTTAAACAGTATCAGTTTATGAAAGATGATGATCTTTAATCAGAGGCAACTGGGAAAAACATAAATGGTTCAACTAGTACATTTTGCTTTATTTAAATTAATAGTTTTGGGCACTCAGTTTCTAGTTAAGAACTTTGCTGAGACGGATAGAAGGGAATCTGTTCTGATCACAGATCCCTACTGTTCAGGGAGGCGCCAAGCTAACAAGCGGCTCCAGCACCAGTTCCAGATCCATATGCATAATGACTGCTCGGATTTTCTCTGACAGCAATTAATCACCCTCGTTGGACGCGTGCAAGATGCCCACCGGGGTCCTGCGACCTGCCCACGCAGGCAATTTATCTTAGCCAGAGTTTCATGCAAACTGTTTCCTCTCTGCGCCTACGAATTCATACTGGACTTGTGCCAGTGACAGAAAAAAGCAGCGCCAGGGATGCATTTCAGCTTTACTTCTGACAACAACACTTACGCTTCTGTTCTAATAATAACCATAAAGGAAAACTTTATTAAAGAAGGAACGGCAGGGCAAGCAGGGCTGAGTCCCCTGAGC
The DNA here is from genome assembly GCF_030014155.1 of Tachysurus vachellii. NCBI lineage: Eukaryota > Metazoa > Chordata > Actinopteri > Siluriformes > Bagridae > Tachysurus > Tachysurus vachellii. Next base: position 23,681,212 of record NC_083471.1, on the reverse strand, counting down.
AGGAAAGCCTGGGGCACCATTAATCTTATTCCACATAGGGCAGTACTTCATTTAAAAACACTGATTAATCTTTTTTGCTCATCAATTAACAGATTGTGGCTATGAAGTACAGCCAGAAAGAAAGAAAGAGAGAAAGAGATTTTTAGTAGCCAAGTTTAGTAGAGTTTTTCATTTTATGATTTACATTAAGGGATCTACAAAGTTTTTCAGGTTACGATTATGTCAGTACGGTGGCCGAGAAGTGCAAAACAAATTAACAAATCCGAAAACAAATTAACAAATCCGAAAACAAATTAACAAATCTGAATACACATTAACAAATCCGAAAACAAATTAACAAATCTGAATACACATTAACAAATCCGAAAACAAATTAACAAATCTGAATACACATTAACAAATCCGAAAACACAACGGCAAGTCAGACAACCCGGAAGAGGTTGGTTTGTGATTGGAACACGTACCGATCATTGGACAAGACACCTGTCACTCAAGGTATACATGAAGTTCAACAGTCTGCCGCAGGGAAAAGTTGGAATGGATGGATGGAATGGATTACTGTGGATTAATTCTGTTATTTTCTTATATTTAAACGGAGAACTTTACACATGGGGGGCACGGTGGCTTAGTGGTTAGCACGTTCGCCTCACACCTCCAGGGTCGGGGTTCGATTCCCGCCTCCACCTTGTGTGTGTGTGGAGTTTGCATGTTCTCCCCGTGCCTCGGGGGTTTCCTCCGGGTACTCCGGTTTCCTCCCCGGTCCAAAGACATGCATGGTAGGTTGATTGGCATCTCTGGAAAATTGTCCCTAGTGTGTGATTGCGTGAGTGAATGAGAGTGTGTGTGTGCCCTGCGATGGGTTGGCACTCTGTCCATGACGCCTGACGCTCCCCGTGACCCGAGGTAGTTCGGATAAGCGGTAGAAGATGAATGAACTTTAAACATTACACATAAGATTCCATACCTGTATATCTTGAGTGACAGGTGTCTTGTCCAATGATCAGTAAGTTTCAATTCACAAACGATACCTCCCTCTTCCGGGTTGTCTGACTTCTTGTGTTTTCGGATTTGTTAATGTGTTTTGCACTTCCCAATACAAGCCAAATACAAGCCTTCAACAATTCTCTCAGCCTCAAGAAATAATTTTGACGATGTCTGTTCTCTAAACACAAAATCAGTCACTACATAAATGTCACCTGTGATGATAAATGGTTCGATTAAATTTGTGGTTTTTGACACTTTGGGTCCTAAGAGGATGCAAACATTTGCACACCGGTGTTGGCGTCGGATATAAACCAGCGCTTTTATAATAGATGAAACTGTAATTGAAAGAAGGTTGCAGCTCGTTCACAGGGACTTGTATGACAGACGTCTACGTAACTCGCGTCTAATAATAAATTTTATTAAAGGTTTTTTTTAAAGAAAGAACAATGTATAGTAATAAATGGGGAGGTTATCACTATGTACATGCTTATGCAGCATTAATGGAAGTGGTAGCTCAAGTAATTAAGGCTCTGGGGTGTTGATTAGAGTATAAGGGTTCAAGCCACAGCTTTGCCAAGCTGTCCCTGTTGGGCCCTTGAGCAAGGCCCTTAACCCTCTCTGCTCCAGGGGCTGTATATACATTACATTTACAGCATTTAGCAGACGCCCTTATCCAGAGAGACTTACATTATCTCATTTTTTTGTAAACTGAGCAATTGAGGGTTAAGGGCCTTGCTCAGGGGCCCAAGATTGGCAGCTTGGTGGACCTGGGATTGAACTCACAACCTTCCTGTATCATGTCTGACCCTGCACTCTTAACCAAAACAGAAAAGAATTTTACTGTGCTGTAATTTATATGTGACAAAATAAAGTCTTCTAAACGAAAGGAGTCTCCAGTACCAGCATTTCTGCATTCCTGCTTTATTTAGTAACATGATAAAATCTTTAAAAGATGAGAAAAGAGAGCGAGTATGTAAGTAACTACAAATGAATACGGTTCACGATGTAACTCAATTTAATTCATACCAAAAGAATTTCTGATGTTTTATATATTTGTTCTTTCATTTTGAATTAAAAGAACTAAACCACAATAAGGTGGCATTAACTTTACTAACGACTAGAGATTCCTGCTTCTACATCCCATTCACAAAGATCAGGATACACGGGATAACACTAAGAGGTAACCCTGACATGTCTTGGCTTGTGTGTGTGTGTGTGTGTGTGTGTGTGTGTGTATTTATAGCCATCTTAACGATTCTCACGGCCCAGTAATAAGGAAGAAAGGCTGCCTGTGTGACCATGACCTCATTGCCTGACACAGAGCCACCTGGGTGCAGCTCCGGAGGTGGAAAGTGTGTGTGTGTGTGTGTGTGTACGAGAGAGAGAGAGAGAGAGAGAGAGAGAGAGAGAGAGAGATTGAAGATGGAGATTTGGAGCATGTTGGTTATGGGGTGGGGTGTGTGTGTGTGGGGTGGGGGGGTGAATTCATTCAGGCTTTAACACAGCAAGAAAATGCTGCAATCATGACTGAGCTCCAGTGCTGTGTGTGTGTGTGTTTTCTAAGGAGAGGTGACCTCACTCCTGTCCCTGAGGACCATGAGCTCAGATAGTGTGTGCCACATGAGCGAACACACACACACACACACACACACACACACACACACACGACAGGCTTGTTTATCAGCCAAGATGCTGACAATTCTTACCGATGACTGAAACATAAGATTGCAAACACACAGTGCAGAAATAAAGTGACTCTTACTCTGGATTTAAAAGCCAGCAGGATTTTGGGTAGGAAGAGAACGAGGCACTTGACAGTGATGGTGAAGAACTTGAGCACAAAGTCGGTGATCCCGACCACCCAGATCAGGTCGAAGAAATCATAACTGTTGATGTTCGGCTTGGCAAATATCAGACTGTGAGACATAAAGACACAGAAACACATGAACCACCAACGGTCCGGGTTGCCAAATCCACTCATCAGCTAACTAAAGCAATATTATTTCCAATATGTATGCAAGGACAGAGTGAGCAGGAAATGTAGACAAATGAAAGTGCAGATGCGGAATAAATAGAACAAACAATGATACGGAGAAGGAAATATCTAAAAAAAAATATATATATTAAAAAAATAACGTGCAAATAATTGTTTATAAATGTGAAATATTTATACATTTTATGTATGCAATACATAAATATGCAATAGATTCATTTCTAATTAAACAAATCATTCAAGATTTCATTTTTATTGTGAATATATATATTAATTATTAAAAAATATTTCAATAAGAATTTACATTATTATAGTCTAAACTCTATCTATGAAAGACAGCTATAAAATAAATAGGTGATCATAATAAAGGGATGACTTTCCCACCCCCAATATATTTATCATGTACTGAAGTAAAAATATTAACAGATCTTATTAGAAAGAATTAATAAAATATATAATTAATTACTTAAAAATTATTTTATAATAAAATAATATTGCATAAATATTAGTAATTAATTTATTAGGGTTATATTGCTGTAATTCATATTTATTTCAGTCTTATATTCGTTTACTCCTGATGATCATTTCTGAGCTGACTATTGAGGTCTATTAATGAGTCTATTAGGACCTGAGGCTTAACGAGTGGGTACCGAAACTTTTGCACGATGTCAGAATTATGTTTTAATAATTTATCATTTTAATTCAATCAAATATAAACATATATACAATAAACAATATAAATGTGAATTATTTGCAAAGAAAAAAAAGATTTCATACGACAGGGTGCACAAACTTTTGCATACAAGTGAGTTTATAGTGCAACACAGGTTAAGAAAAGAAAAAATTATATATATATATATATATACATACACATACACACACACACACACACACAGATGTATATATATATATTTTACAAAAAATTAATAAATAAAAAATGATATATATTATATTTAAATATAAAAATGTTCTTAAAAAATAATTATATATATATATATATTTTTTTTTTTTAACCCCAAGTTAGTAATTAGTATTAACTGCTGATAATTTATGTAACTGAATTAAAACTGTGATTTTTGGTTTCAGTTAAATATTTTCGGTATTGTTTCTCCAGCACGGCTGACTCTATTCTCTGGCATTTCAACAAGAACAACAAAGGAGTGCGAAAAATTAAAGGGTGAGAAACGAGTGTGAAAATGTGTGTGTGATGGAGGAAAATAATAAGAAGATTAAAAAAAAAAAAGTACTCACAATCTCTGTAGACATAAATGATCCTACAGAAGGAAATGCAAGTAGAACATAACATACATATATTCTGAACATAAACCAATAAAGAAATCAAAACAAATAAAATGGCAAGTTGGCAGAAGCACTCGTGCGAACGTGTGCGTGTAAAAGGAGACATAAAAAAAAACGATCCGGTGAGCCGAGTGCTCGCACCGACCTGTTGTGCAGCTCCTCAGCACTGAACGTGTAATAAACATACACAATGTTGCCTGCTAGAAACACCAGAATCCAAAAAGCGACAAAGATGGACCGGTCCTCCTGTGAAAAACAACACACCGAGTGTTTATTTCTTTATAGTCATTGATAAGGAAACAGAGTCCCGAGAGCGCGCTCTTACCCGCAGAGACACCTGGTGCTTTAGAGTAGAGTTAGCAAAGGCGAAAGTGCAAGCCATGCCGATGCACACAGCAATACCTGAGAAACACAGAACCACAACATCCAGTCACATCACTACACCTTATATAAAGCAAGAAATGCAGGGGTGGACAAATAAATCTGACATCTAGTCCTGGGTCGTATGTGATGTGACTTTTTATCCATTTTTAGTTGCGTTTACTTTAGCGCAAGACCACTAATGACAAACATTACAGCAGTCCTTCTCGTCACAGACTTCTCTTTTTAATAAAAAATGTTTATTATAAACCCGAGACTATACGTAGCGTCCGCTACAGGAGTCGCAACGGAGCGGATGTTACTATGGAAACGTTAACGTATTTGTACGAGCGCATTGCTGTGAAGAGTCTGAGCCTTCTGACCAATCGGAATCAAGAATAAGATGGGGATGTGGATTAAATAAGATTTATTCATTTGATTCGAATTATTTAAAACAAATTCTTTAAAAAAAGTCTTTTTTTTTTTAATATAATAGAAGAAGAATATATAGAATATAATAGAACACGTCGTCACAGTCGGCAAAAATAAATCATTAAAAAAGAAAAAGATATTTGCATTTCTTCTGTTCGTCCCTCTTTCTTTCTTTGTTAAATTACTTAAAGGTGGGGTCTCGGTTGTTTGAGAAATGCTTCACAAAACTAAGTCAAATAAATAACAAATACAAAACAAATGTGTAGCCAATGAGCAGAAAGGGGCATGTCTTCAGTGCTCTGCAGTCTTCAAGAGAGTGTTCAGTGCGCATGTGTGACATTAGCAGAAAGCGGTTTTTAACATTGACATGGAGGATAAAAACAAAGAAAGAAAACAAAGTTTGCTCGTTTGTTTATCTGCAATCGTATTGTTCTTCCATTCAGCTATGATAAAGACACATTTCTTTCCATTAGTTGCCTGGGTTACACATGTTATGTGTGGGCGGAGCTATAAATACAGGGGTGGGACCCATTTGGGTTAGGGGCGTGTTTGTTTTGGTGATTTCAAATGTCAACATTGGCTTTCAAACAACGGAGACCGCACCTTTAAGGAATTCGTTAATTGATCGATTACAAAGAAATTCATTAAGTGCATATATTCCTACTGTAAATAATGCATTAACTAGAAGGAAAATGGAAAGTCCTGTAAAGATATATTGTGGGAAACAGAAGTGTTCTCTTGACTCTACTGAATGTTGCTTGCTCAGATCAGGTTCTCACCAAGCTTGTGCTGGAAACAGACTTTAATAAGGAGGATGAGGATGAAGGGGAATCCTCTCTGCAGCCACGTGACCACAGCTTTCAGTTCGGACAGAGCAGGAGCCGGAGCAGATGCTTCATCTCCTAGCGATAAATAAATAAATAAATAAAAAGCATGAATGAAGTACTCATGGGCATCATCTACAAAATCTTATAAGTGCCGATCAGCGTTTTTACCACCATCGTCCCTGCTGCCTCGTCTCTCAGCCGAGGACGCCGAATGAAGTAGGGCGGAGCGGTGCTGCCCCGACTGGTGGAAATGATGGTGGTGATGATGATGGTGGTGCTGGCCGGGCCGAGGAAGAAATGCCGCACCCTCTGCCCGGTGAGAGCCTTCCTCCCTTGACGACGTAGTCATCTGTATAAAGACCTCAGAAGAAGAAGAACCGAGGACGAGTCCGGCAGCTTGGAAAGGAGCCGAGGTCACTGCGCTGGCGGACACACCGACCAGGCCTGAGAAAAGCTGCTGGGGCGAGGAAGGAGACTCTGGCTTTAAACAGTCGAACACGCCTCCTTCGTCCAGGCTGCTCTCGGATCCGAGCGTTTGACTCCTGTTCCTGGGATTAGAAACAAGATCAGGATGAATGGATGAATGAAGTCTAATCTAGAAAAACACTCAGGAATAAAGAAGACCAGGACAGATGTTATGAGATGATGACTTTTTGCTCAGTTGATTAAACTGTACATTTATTTTAGACTTTGTTTATGGACGTCTTTGCCAGTCCCAAGCCCGGATAAATAGAGAGGGTTTGCTTCAGGAAGGGCGTCGAATTGTCAGTGGGAATGTACTGTAAGGGTCAGTGGGCTGTATGGGTTAGAGACTGTAGCAGTGAGGTAAAGACATGAGGCAGAGATGGAGATAGCAGAGATGAGGATGTTGAGGTTCTTTTTAGGAGTGACGAGGATGGACAGGATTAGGAACGAGCACATCAGAGGGACAGATCATGTTGGTTTGGACATGTACAGAGGAGCGAGATGGTTATATTGGTAGAAGGATGTTGGTGATGGAGCTGCAGGTAAAAGGTCTAGAGGAAGGACAAAGAGGATGTGTTAAAAGAGGATATGAAGGTAATCGGTGCGAGAGTAGAAGACGCCGAGGATAAGAGTTCGATGGAAACAGATGATTCGCTGTGATGACCCCTAAAGGGAAAAGCCCAAAATAAAAGAAGTAGTTTTACAATGTTTACAAGAGTTTTAAATGCTAAAAGGTATGAACTGGAACACCTTTATCATCAAGTCTACATCAATCTACATTAGATGTATTAAATTATTGACTTACATTATTTAAAAAGAAAAAAAAAAAACACACAAAAGGAAAAAATGTGTCAGTTTTTGCAGCGTGCAAAAAAAAAAAAACGGCTGCAAATATATTGTTCAGTATGCAGTCATATTCTGGTAAAAAAAAAGGAAAAAAAGTCTTTAAAAAAGGAAAAATATTATTATTATGATATTATTTATTATTATATTAATAGTAGAATTGAATGCCGCTACCTAGAAGTTCTTAGTCTTTCATATTTACGAGCTAAACGCAAACCCTTGCATTTTATTATATACATTTTTTTCCCTCATATTAAACTCCAATTCCAACTGCACTAGTAATAACAACGTCTCACAGGTATAATAATAAAAAAACAGCTCCAACCCGAACATGAGCATTTAGCAACAATTAGCATTCATTTAGATTCATTTTCGTAAGATATTAAAGGAGAATGCAGCATCACGGAGGTGAAATATGTACAGAATAAAAACGTACATGTACATTTTAGAAATGGTAATGACATCATTATTGATTTCTTGATAATTAAAAAGGGTCACAATTGATCTGAAGTTGATATGTTTAGTGGTTAGAAATGTTTTATATCAAAGGTATGTAAAAGTAAGTCAAACCTTTCAGGTGGCATGCCATCTGTGTTACTGCTGTGGCGTCTCTGCATGGCGCCCACTGAGTCACCAGAAGCTCAGGAGCTGCACAAAAACAAATATATCAATAACTTATAATACAGACTGAGATCTGTATTATGTTTAAGCAGTCAGACCTCATGATTTTAAATGCTTAGGGAAGTGACAGAGCCTCACTCTCTCACACTCACTCTGTCCCTCCGTCTCACTCACTCTGTCCCTCCGTCTCACTCACTCTCTTTCTCTCTCACACTCACTCTGTCCCTCCGTCTCACTCACTCTATCCCTCAGTCTCACTCACTCTCTTTCTCTCTCACACTCACTCTGTCCCTCCGTCTCACTCACTCTGTCCCTCCGTCTCACTCACTCTGTCCCTCCGTCTCACTCACTCTCTTTCTCTCTCACACTCACTCTGTCCCTCCGTCTCACTCACTCTGTCCCTCAGTCTCACTCACTCTCTTTCTCTCTCACACTCACTCTGTCCCTCCGTCTCACTCACTCTGTCCCTCAGTCTCACTCACTCTCTTTCTCTCTCACACTCACTCTGTCCCTCCGTCTCACTCACTCTGTCCCTCCGTCTCACTCACTCTCTTTCTCTCTCACACTCACTCTGTCCCTCCGTCTCACTCACTCTGTCCCTCCGTCTCACTCACTCTCTTTCTCTCTCACACTCACTCTGTCCCTCCGTCTCACTCACTCTGTCCCTCAGTCTCACTCACTCTCTTTCTCTCTCACACTCACTCTGTCCCTCCGTCTCACTCACTCTGTCCCTCCGTCTCACTCACTCTGTCCCTCCGTCTCACTCACTCTCTTTCTCTCTCACCTCCTCTGTCCTCCGTCTCTCTTTCACTCATCGTCCTCTCGTCTCACTCACTCTGTCCCTCCGTCTCACTCACTCTTTCTCTCTCACACTCACTCTGTCCCTCCGTCTCACTCACTCTTTCCCTCCGTCTCACTCACTCTTTCCCTCCGTCTCACTCACTCTGTCCCTCCGTCTCACTCACTCTCTTTCTCTCTCACACTCACTCTGTCCCTCCGTCTCACTCACTCTTTCCCTCCGTCTCTCTCACACTCACTCACTCTCTCTCACACTCACTCACTCACACTCACACTCACTCACTCACACTCACACTCACTCTCTCTCACACTCACTCACTCTCTCTCACACTCACTCTCTCTCACACTCACTCACTCTCACACTCACTCACTCTCACACTCACTCACTCTCTCTCACACTCACTCACTCTCTCTCACACTCACTCTCTCTCACACTCACTCACTCTCACACTCTCTCTCACACTCACTCACTCTCTCTCACACTCACTCACTCTCTCTCACACTCACTCACTCTCTCTCACACTCACTCACTCTCTCTCACACTCACTCACTCTCTCTCACACTCACTCACTCTCTCTCACACTCACTCACTCTCTCTCACACTCACTCACTCTCTCTCACACTCACGCTCTCTCTTTCACTCACGCTCTCTCTGTCTCTCTCACCCACTCTGTCCCTCTCTCTCACTCTGTCCCTCTCTCTCACTCACTCTCTCTTTCACTCTGTCTTTCACTCACTCACTCACTCTCTTCTAGTAATTCATTAATAAATCACAACTCATCAGATCATTTAAAAGCCTTCAACACTGATGTGTTAGATGAGGAAATATTTCCACAGTGCATCATCATCTCCCAGTGAAGCCATTGTCATTCAAACCCGGGCTAGCAAGTAGCATCCTTGGCTAATAAAGTAAATACAATGCGACTCCACAATAACATTCTTGGCTTTTATATACACATATCTGGGAAGAGAAAACACCATTATTTGTTACAACACACATCTTTATCTTACCGTTATCATGCTGCATATGACAGATGAGCCTCTATAACTGGTGTTATTGCCTGGAAATTAAGCTAAGAGTCGACTTCTTAAAAAGAGTCGACTCTACGATTCTAGGAATTGGAAATACGAGGGCGCTTGGGAAGCTTGGGAGTCGGTTCTACTGCGATTTAGGTTCAAGGTCAATTAGAAACGTAGGACACCAATGTTTCCAGTTAATCCGTATCACACTATATATATTTACACAAATATTTGCTCGAACTGAGTTCCGTAAAAAAACATAAATCGTTGTAAGTTCTCGAATCGATTCCTAACACAATTTGATATGGGAATCAAAATCTGAATCGATTCCAACAGGTCTGGGTCTCGAAAGAGCTATGAATAAATCCCAAATAGCTTCCTAATCAACAAAATATTGTTTCCGATGTCTTATATCATGTCTAAGATACAAAACAGAAAGATATTCTGCGATTTTCCTAAACGCATAAAGAGAGGCTTTAAATGATTCCTGTTTCCGGAGGTATGACCCGATCCTGACCAATCAGATTCCTTGCTGATCCAGCACTTCCGCCTTCTGGACAAAAACAATAGTTTGCTAATGGCTGTCAGTTTCAATGCCGACTTTATTTACATTTCCAGTCCAAACCCCAGAGGCACATCAAGACGATTTATTTTTTTTTGTTCATGATTTTTTCTTTATTAGTATTAGATTGTACGAACGGTTCGCTTATTTTTTTGCAGAATTATCAGAGAATTCTAAACGTTAGCTAGTTAGCTAGCTAGCTAGCTTATTTAACCCGACTATATTTTTGTTTTTGTTTGTTTGTTTGTTTGTTTGTTTGTTTTATCACTGTATTATTAAGAAAAACAAACTCAGACATTGTTTTTTTTTGTCATGGAATTGCTTAGTATATATTGTAGTAAAAAAAAAATGTACGCAAGTGTCTAAAATAGTGATTTAAATGGGTTAACGAATGGTAACTGCGCATGCGCGTGGTTGTCTGGCCTGTCACGTTTTCATTTTCCTGGTAGGATCTGATCTGATCTGATCTGATCTGCTGCACATCCAGGACGCTCCATGGCTCTGCGCAGGTTGTTGAGGAGGCGCTGGGTCCTGGGGGTCGTGTTCGGCTTCTCCCTTATTTACTTCCTCACCAGCACACTCAAGCAGGTGAGCAATCAGTCACTCTTCTATGACATCTTTATATCGCATCATGACTTGCTATAACACATGTACAACCCTAGTATACTAGTTTAGGGTTAAGATGCAATGTCTGTTTGCGTTATGCAGTAAATAGTGTACACTATTTAATTCAATTCAATTTATTTGTATAGAGCTCTTAACAATTTCCCATTGTCTCAAAGCAGCTTTACAGAAGTATGGAAACATAAATAATAATAATAATAAGAAGAAGAAGAAGAAGAAGAAGAAGAAGGGGGGCACGGTGGCTTAGTGGTTAGCACGTTCGCCTCACACCTCCAGGGTCGGGGTTCGATTCCCGCCTCCGCCTTGTGTGTGTGGAGTTTGCATGTTCTCCCCGTGCCTCTGGGGTTTCCTCCGGGTACTCCGGTTTCCTCCCCCGGTCCAAAGACATGCATGGTAGGTTGATTGGCATCTCTGGAAAATTGTCCCTAGTGAATGAGAGTGTGTGTGTGTGCCCTGCGATGGGTTGGCACTCCGTCCAGGGTGTATCCTGCCTTGATGCCCGATGACGCCTGAGATAGTCACAGGCTCCCCGTGACCCGAGGTAGTTCGGATAAGCGGTAGAAAATGAATGAATGAATGAATGAATGAATAATCATAATAATAATAATAATAATAAGAAGAAAAAACAAGTATAAAATGGGGCAGTCGTGGCTTAACTGGTTAAGGCTCTGGGTTGTTGATGGGAGGATCCAAGCAGCCAAGCTGCCACTGCTGGGCCATTGAGCAAGGCCCTCAACCCTCCCTGCTCCAGGGGCACTGTATCATAGCTGCCCCTGCACTCTGACCCCAACCTCCTCAGTTGGGGTATGTTAAGAAAAGAATTCCACTGTGCTGTAATGTATATGTGGCAATAAAAAAAGGCTTCTATGCCCCTTCTCTATGCCCCCTCTCTAAAAATAAATAAGTGAATATATGCAATTAAAGTTTAAAATTAATTTAAAAATGATTAACTTAAACTTTAAAATACTATATATCTACAGTGCCTTGCAAAAGTATTCATACCCACTGAACTTTTTCACATTTTGACATGTTACAACCAAAGTCAGGGGTATCAGAGTAAAGGGGGCTGAATACAAATGCACGCAACACTTTTCAGATATTTATTTGTTTAAAAAAAACAAAAAAAACATGGACACCATTTATAATTCCACTTCACAATTTCGTGCCACTTTCTTTCGGTCTATTTCATAAAATCCCAATTAAATACATTTTTCTTTGTGGTTGTAACGTGTCAAAATGTGGAAAAGTTCAGTGGGTGTGAATACATTTGCAAGGCACTGTACATCCATCACTACATCACAAGACATCCTTACTATATTATGTTTAATTACAAACACCAACCTTTAATACAATAATATTTATTTGCAATGGAAACAAATAGCTTTGTAAAAAAAAAAAAAAAAAATCGTTGACAAAAGTAGAATAAATATTTAGGCATTATTTTTACACAATATAACATTTTTTATATAATATATACAAAATTTGTGAGCTCTAAATTAGGCTTTTAAAATGATTGTTAAACCCACCGCATTTACGCTATCGCATTTAACACATTGTCTAAAAATGAAAGTATTGCATGTATACACCAATATGGCTGTGCATAAAAAAATAAAAATCGACCAATCGGTGTTTGTCATAGGTAATAACTAACATCATCGGGAAGCCCCGCCCCATCCCCATTCCCTTTTTCACACTAGTCCTATTTTGTCCCATGCTCACCGTCATTGTAACCTGCACTTCTGTTGTTTCTCGTCGATTCTAAAACATTCACGTAGGAGGAGCGAAGCATGCGAGATCGGACTCTGCTGGAGGCCAGGGAATCCGATCACCCCATCGCCTGGAAAGTCAAGTTCAACCTGGGCAACAGCAGCAGGCAGATCACCCAGTGCAGGAACTCCATCCAGGGGAAGAGTCTCCTCACTGACGAACTTGGTAAATGACGTAACTCTTGAAACCTGAAGCAATTGAACAGGAATCTCTTTATAGTGTCTTAATCCTGAGTTTCATGTTTGCTTAGAAGCTTCCTGTATTACCTTACGATACTTTTCGATTACGTCCTCTTACCAGCATCAACCTTTGCATCGTCTCTACCTAACGAGAGCAGTGCGGCGGTGCTTTAATACTTTAGTCTGTCGAGAATTCTCATCTCCTCATCTGTACACTCAGATTTCAAACCTTCATCTATCTATGTACAGTACTGTAGCTCGCTAACTAGCACAGCGAGTCGTATAGCCGAATTGCGTCCTGAGACGCGAGCTTCTCTAATGCTTCATCATGAACACGATGCTAAGCATTATTGGAAAAACAGAACAGATGCTTTTGTTTTGTTTTTAGGAGCGAACACTCCTAAAATGTGATCGTTGCTTGTGTTTGAGGTCGTTGAAAAGTTGTTTTTTCTCTCACACAACACTGTAATTATGCTAAATATCTTGTGACATCAGAGCAGAACTTCTGACAGTACGTATGAGAGTCGATATAAACGTAGCGAAAGTGTTTCAGGGTGTTTCAGTTTTCCTTCAATTTCACTTCTATTCTTTTTTTTTTCTTTTTTTTTTATGTGATGTACAGATTAGATTTATATGTTTTTTAGGCTTTATTTCCAGACCAGCTCTTATGTGACAGTAGTTTTCAGAGTTCTATGAAAAAAGTTCTTCATGTCGTGATGATGTTCATCTCTCAGGTTACGTGTGTGAGAGGAAGGACCTGCTAGTGAACGGCTGCTGTAACGTGAACGCACCGCGCTCCGGCCAGTACATGTGTAAGAGCTGTCTGCCCAATGGCTGCTGCAGCGTCTACGAATACTGTGTCTCCTGCTGCCTTCAGCCTGACAAGGTGCCAATAGTCTCTCTCTCTCTATCTCTATCTCTCTATCTCTCTCTCTCTCTCTCTCACACTCTCTCTCTCTCTCTCTTTCTCTCTCTCTCTTTCTTTCTCTCTCCCTCTCTCTCTTTCTCTCTCTCACTCTCTCTCTCTCTCTTTCTCTCTCTCACTCTCTCTCTCTCTCTTTCTCTCTCTCACTCTCACTCTCTCTCTTTCTCTCTCTCTCTTTCTCTCTCTCACTCACTCATTCTCTCTCTCTCTTTCTCTCTCTCTAACTCTCTCTCACTCTCACTCTCTCTCTTTCTCTCTCTCACTCACTCACTCTCTCTCTCTCACTCACTCACTCACTCACTCACTCTCTCTCTCTCTCTCTTTCTCTCTCCCTCTCTCTCTCTTTCTCTCTCTCTCACTCACTCATTCTCTCTCTCTTTCTCTCTCTCTAACTCACTCTCACTCTCTCTCTTTCTCTCTCTCTCTCTCACTCTCTCACTCACTCACTCACTCACTCACTCACTCACTCTCTCTTTCTCACTCACTCTCTCTCTCTTTCTCTCTCTCTCTCTCACTCTCACTCGCTTTCTCTCTCTCTCTCTCTCTCTCTCTCTCTCTCTCTCTCTCTCTCTCTCTCTCTCTCTCTCTCTCTGGGTTTAAGCAGGGAACAGCACAGTCTGTGAGTTGTGTATAGACTAGTGAGAGGCAGAAGTACAGCACCCTGTGTTCACCCTGTGTTCACACCCTGCACTCAGATCACTCTCTGCTGCTCACTAGTGGGGATTCCTAATAGTGTTTAGTTGACGATTACCATGGTTACACTGCTAGTATGTTGTAGTTCACTGTCTGTCTGTCTTTCCGCCTGTCTCTGAACACTTATCATCTCTCTCTCTCTCTCTCTCTCTCTCTCTCTCTCTCTCTCTCTCTCTCTCTCTCTCTCTCTCTCTCTCTCTCTCTCTCTCTCTCTCTCTCTCTCTCTCTCCCTCTCCCTCTCTTTCTCTCTCTCTAACTCACTCACTCACTCTCTCTCTCTTTCTCTCTCTCTAACTCTCACTCTCTCGCTCTCTCACTCTCACTCACTCACTCTCTCACTCACTCACTTTCTCTCTCTCTCTAACTCTCACTCTCGCTCTCTCACTCTCTCTCACTCACTCACTTTCTCTCTCTCTCTAACTCTCACTCTCGCTCTCTCACTCTCTCTCTCTCACTCTCTCTCTCTCTCTCTCTCTCTCTCTCTCTCTCTCTCTCACTCACTCACTCACTCACTTTCTCTCTCTCTCTCTAACTCTCACTCTCTCGCTCTTTCTCTCTCTCTCTCACTCTCTCTCACTCACTCTCTCTGATCTTTTTCCCCCCTCAGCAACCTCTACTAGAACGATTTTTGAACCGAGCCGCTGAAGGATTTCGGAATCTCTTCACAGCAGTAGAGGATCACTTTGAGCTGTGTTTGGCGAAATGCCGCACCTCGTCACAGGTAGCGCACAGCACGTCTCTAGTGCACTCAATCTTTTCCCATAACACTGAGGCTTCATTTCCAGGCCACATTCAAAAGCGGACACGTCACATATCTGACCACTCGACTCACATGAAGTTTGTGTTATTGAACACATTGTGTTTGTAGGAAGAAAAAAAAAATTGCACCCTCCAGATAGCATCATTTTGACAGCAACCTATTATATACAAGATTTGCAGTGCATTGTGGGTCGTACTCCCTAGCTAGTGCACAACGAATGGTATATAGCTCTTAGACACGCTGATGTAATTAGATTTAGATCGTGTGTATATATTAAACCACACACCGCACGTATGTTCCACCTATTTCGTGTATTTTTCTTTCTCCAGAGCGTCCAGCATGAGAACACGTACAGAAACCCCCAGGCGAAATACTGTTACGGTGAAAGTCCACCCGAGCTCCAGCCCATCTGATGGATGAAAGTATTTTCATAAAAATGACACTACCTCTCTTCTCCTCCGCTCAAGAGAACTAACCGGTCCGGAAACCGACCGCGTCAGCATGAAGACATAAAGCGGCACGGGGGGGGGCGCGACGACAACGAAGGACGAAACATAATCGCTTCCAAGGAGCTGCCCTTAACCTCATCTCTTACCGTCATCTACATGATATTTTGGGTTGCGTGCCACAGAAATAGGAGTTCCTATGGCTCCTAGATATACATTGCTTTAACAGGAAATGCATCACCGAACTGATGTCAGAAGTTGAGGTCAGCCACAGATGTACGCAATCTGTCTGGAGTAACACGTGGGTGCAAATACTATTGCCTCAGCGGTAGGTAACAAACGACTCGATTGAGGAGTCCAAGGATCAGATTGTTCTGACACGGTGTTCATGTCAATCATGTTCAGTGCTATGTATTAAAGCTGAGTGTTAATTTAATAAACGGCATTTTTATCGACTCCCTTCGTCTAAACCGTGAGGATAGAGACGCTACTTTTGAAGGAAGTAAAAGAATAAACACCGGAAATGTTATTATTATTATTATTATTTTTTTTAAAGTCTTGAAACGTAGCGTAATAGTAGCGTGAGCTACAAAGCAAAACTATTTTGATTTATTTATTAAAGTACATCACATATCACGTCACATTCGCTGTTAGGAAATTTCTGCGAAGCGGGTTTGTACAGACACAGCAGGATGGTGCCGGAACTTCCTTCCTGTCTTCCTTCCTTCTTTCATTCATCCGTTCGTCTGGCTCAAACTCCCTCGTTTCAGCACTCGCGTTATGAAACGTACAAGACAGAAATTTGACGAACTCAAAGTTGTATCAATTCGATTCGGTTCGATTCGTGTGCCGCTTTTGATGTCGGACACAATGCGTTAAGAGAAATATATAAATTCAGGATATATGATATATTTTCTATGAGTTATACATGAGGAAGAAATATTATAAAGTAAGTTATACACGTACAAGCGTAAACATTCGCTTGTTATCCGCTCGAACACGTCTCCGCTGCCTGCTAGCTATAGATGTTTTTAGCAGTTCCACTAAAAAACACTTCTTCACAGGTTCTTAGTGTCCTCTCTATTCAAATAATGAGCTTGGAACTTATTCTTTCATCCTGAAGACTTTCCCATGGTGGAAAACTACCTCCGACTCCCTCCGTAACTGCTAAACACACACCATCTTACAGATAACAGCATGTCAACAATTATACTGATATTAATATGATGTAATAATGATATTTTTACGTGTGATTGTAAACTAAATGGGGTACACGGTGGCTTAGTGGTTAGCACGTTCACCTCACACCTCCAGGGTTGGGGGTTCGATTCCCGCCTCCACCTTGTGTGTGTGGAGTTTGGATGTTCTCCCCGTGCCTCGGAGGTTTCCTCCGGGTACTCCGGTTTCCTCCCCTGGTCCAAAGACATGCATGGTAGGTTGATTGGCATCTCTGGAAAAATTGCCCGTAGTGTGTGAGTGCGTGAGTGAATGAGAGTGTGTGTGTGCCCTGCGATGGGTTGGCACTCCGTCCAGGGTGTATCCTGTCTTGATGCCCGATGACGCCTGAGATAGGCGCAGGCTCCCCGTGACCAGAGGTAGTTCGGATAAGGGGTAGAAAATGAGTGAGTGAGTGAGTGTAAACTAAACGTAAACACAATCCTGGGTTGTGTTGTTTGAGGTTTCACACTTTACCCAGGGTTAACATTGGATAAATCCTGCACGCGCCCGCTTTAAATATCAGATTGTCTCGCGCTTTATCGTCATTGAGGGAAAAAAAAAGAACGGACAGATCTGCTTGCTTCTTTGCTCTCGAGCAGATATTATTTATTTAAATTTTTATTTTTTTATATACAGCTTTCTAATATTTTTAGGTCTTTTTAAGTTGACCCGGTGTTCGTAGATATCCAACGTCCGCTAATTATTCAGCGTAGCGTATTTCTTCTTCATTACGGCGCTCACTTCAGTGGTGTTTGGTGTTTAGCTCCTGATGCTAACTCCTGAGGTGTTTTTTTACCTCCCGGTTTCACGTGATACGTGATTTTTCACGTGCTGATCGTGTGTTAAGCATCTATTCGTGACACCACACTGATTTATACTGTACACGTTTGGCACTGAAATGTTTAAAGTGAAAAGTGACATGACATACGGCTAAGTACGGTGACCCATACTCAGAATTCGTTCTCTGCGTTTAACCCATCCAAAGTGCACACACACAGCAGTGAACACACACACACACCGTGAACACACACCCGGAGCAGTGGGCGGCCATTTATGCTGCAGAGCCCGGGGAGCAGTGGCCCGAGACTCGAACCCACAACCTTAGGGTAAGGAGTCAAACTCTCTAACCATTAGGCCACGACTTCCCGCACTTAGTAACACTTGAATAAAAAAAACTCGTGCTAATTTTGCTACATGCTAACGCTGCATCTAAATTACATGTGAGAAACGAGTTAAAAGGTTAAAATGAGTGTAAAAAGATTGCAAACTAACCTCACGCTGCGTCAGACGCTATCCTTTAGTTAGAAGTAGAAGTGCTAGTTAGTGTTTGACGATCTAACAAAGTTTTCTTGCCTGATGTATGATCCTGAACTTTCAAATCTATGAGTCTATTCTCATCGGATGTCCTCTCAGTCTCCCTCTCGAATCAATCATGGTGATTATCTGTACTATAAACCCTGCAACCAAATTAGAAAATGAACAAGAGCCAAGTCATTTCATTTCCCCATGACATGTTGATTAATTACTCGGCTCTCTCGGGATTCCCAAACTGTTTGAAGCCCAAACTGAGCACCTGCTTCTCTAATGACTGCTGCTTAAAGTTCAACTCAAATCTAACCTTCATATAGGTTTTTTTTTTTTGTTAAATCGTTTGTATTTATTCGCACACAGACCCGTGCGGCTAAATAAAGTAACCCGAAGCATACAAAAAAACCCTGAAAATATTTTTTTAATCAAATGTTAATCATAAAAACAAATCTATGTACACAAATATGAGATTGTGTAAGATTAGCACTGATAAGCTTATAAATATACATAATAATAATAATAATAATAATAATAATAATAATAATAATAATAAAATAATAATAATAATTAAAAAAATAATAAATAATACCCCCAAACAATATATTTATATTGTATATTAATCTATTAATATATTTGTCCTTTTCGGTGAATTAAAAAAATGAATCAACATTTTTCAACAATTTTGTTAACATTTTTTTTTTTGTATCTCAACTTTGTCAATTTTATGGTGGCTCCAAACTAAAAAAGAAAAAAAAAAATCTAAAAAAAAAGCCAATGTGCAGATCGTTACTGAAAAATTCCTCAAACTGTACAAAATGTAAAATTCTTTATTGACACACGAGGAATTTTGAGTCGATTCATATTTTACATCATTCTGCTTTTAGGACAATCACCACACAAGAAAATAACACTTTTAAATAGTGATACAAAAAAAACAGCACAAGTACTTCACTAATAAATATTAACAACCAATAAATAGCTTTTTACATAAATAGAAATATTCAAAATACATTTACACGTAAAAATACGAACGAGATCGTAATAAATAAGTGAGAATAATAGACGAGAATAATAAATGAGAATGATGAAATGATGTATCACAAAACGAAGCTTATAAATAAAAGCCTCCTGGTCACCGATGTTCAAACTGTTTGGGCTTTTTCAAGAAAGTGGATTAACCGGTGAATGAATTTCACCGACGATTCCAGAAAATTACGGGTCCAATTTTTAGCATGGAAGTGCGAGTCTGGGAACGTCGGATGCGGAACGTTGTTACACTTAGCCAAGACGAGACGTGCGCAAGGTGAGATGTACTCGTTGAGTCTCGTCATAATCACGTTAAACTGCCGTTGGATTTGATCGTCGTGAATCAGTTTGCTGTAGTGATCTTGGATCTGCTCCAGCGCTTTTGTCACGTAGACGAGGCCGCATGCGGCCGTCTCGTTCTGCTTGTGGATGGGGAGTGACTTGTCGATCACGAGGGCAGGGATGACCTCAGCATGGTAATGAACATGATTCACTAATAAGGTTGACTGTGGAGACAGAAAAACAGCATGACAAACAATTCTAGAAAGTCTTTATTATTAGAATTGAATTAGAATTATTCATTAATTTCACTTTTTTAGATTTCTCTTCAACTTTCTCCCAAATTTATTATTTTCCCAAGAATCTCAGAGGAAAGTCCCCCCTTTCCACAAACATGACCTCATCATTCTCAATTCTGATTGGTCGGGAGATTTTTTTTTTTTAGAGTCGATTCATTTCCATAACACCGGCTTGACTAAGACAGCAAGGTCTGGATGAACACACTCAGAACAGCTCGTTCAGAGGCGCTTGTATTGTGCACAATTAACATAATAAATATGTTAATTAATTAAATAAAAACAATTGTTATGAAGAAAAATCCAGAATGCAACTTATTCATCTACGGTAGATGCAGTTTAAAAAAAACGTCCAATTAAGGTTTATATTTTTTCCTCAAAATGTGAAAATTTACAGTTAACGATCAACCGAACAATGCTAATTATTAGTATCTCCAGATTCTCCACAAAGATCTGATGGTTGATTTAACAAGAGAGTCGAATTGATATTTACATTTACGACATTTAGCAGACACCCTTATCCAGAGTGACTTACAACTGAGCAACTGAGGGTTAAGGGCCTTGCTCAGGGGCCCAGCAGTGGCAGCCTGGTGGACCTGGGGTTCGAACCATGACCTTCCGGTCAGTAGCCCAACACCTTAACCACTGAGCTACCACATCCCACTTATTCAAACTACGTTAATTGCTTAAGATCACAGATTAGCATTAGACGCATGATGGCTAAGTGTTTAATTTAAATGGAATGAATTAATATACATTTTAAAAATAATATATAATAAGTCCGTTACAGCTGAGGTATATTCATCTTTAAAAATCGCTAAGAATTGCAACAAATAATGTATAAAAAAAAATAAATAAAAATAAAAAAGAATTAAAAAACATTTACAAATTCTATACTATACTATATTTAGCGTGCAATAGTTTATTTGGCTTGTTTTAAAAATGTTTTAGTTTGTTTTTCAGTACTCACATTTAAACCCTTGATCTCGTGTTCCAGACGTTTTAGCATCTCCTTCAGTTTGCACGGATGAGCCGGAAAAGCCACGAGCGTGCACAGGTTCACGCTCAAGACGCAACATAACGTCAGAAAGCCTAAACCAGAGAGAGAAGCGCCGTGAGACAGAGGCATCTTACTCAGAAGACAAAAAATACTCCCTGGAATCGATAATCACCGTATTTAAGATTTAATCGTTAACATTAAATCTATCTAATATTCCAAAAGATCCCAATTCCAACATTTCCGTTACCTGCTGATGAGCTCATAAGGATTATAGTTCCGGCAGAGGTCAGATTAGACTGAG
This sequence comes from Tachysurus vachellii, assembly GCF_030014155.1. Classification (NCBI taxonomy): domain Eukaryota; kingdom Metazoa; phylum Chordata; class Actinopteri; order Siluriformes; family Bagridae; genus Tachysurus; species Tachysurus vachellii. The sequence goes on along the minus strand of NC_083471.1, from coordinate 23,660,186 downwards.
ATTATAGCCGGCTCGTTCGGGGCGTCGGTGTGTATGATGCGACACAGGATGCAGAAGTGCTTTATAAAGCCATGGGTGCTTAGTCATAACAGTCAGAGAAACTTTATCTTATCTCATCACATCTATCACATCTATAAGTAGAGAGTGGGGATTCTGTCAGCAAATTGGAACTCAAGTGGTTTTTACACTTTAGATGCATTTTTTTTTTTTTTTGGATTTACCTTCGATAACGTTCACACCATAAAAGGCATCACGGTAAAAGCGAACGTATGCGAAGAAGGAAATGGTTTAAAAAAGGTTTTTAAGAAAGTTGTGTTCTTGCGACAGTTTCCTGAGCAGTAGTATTTTCCAGTATCTAATACCAACGACTTCCCTATTTGAGATTACGAACACTTTTTTTATACAGCAATAATAATGGGCTAAGTAATGATTTGACCTATTAAACTCTTAACACCTTCATATGATTTCTACAATCCTAGCAATGTGTTCATGCATAGATTTCTATTTCACACAGAAGTTTGATATCAGCACATTAGGGACTTTTTAATGCTTTTTTTTCAGTCACTGTGGCTCCAAAACAAGAAAACAATGACTGAGGGAAGCATTTCTTCATAATTTCTTCTCAAATCGTCAGATCAGGAGTCCTGTGACAGTGTCGAGTCGAGTGAACACGTAACGTGACGGTAAACTGATTCTGATGCATTATATTATTATTATTCATTCATTCATCTTCTACCGCTTATCCGAACTACCTCGGGTCACGGGGAGCCTGTGCCTATCTCAGGCGTCATCGGGCATCAAGGCAGGATACACCCTGGACGGAGTGCCAACCTATCGCAGGACACACACACACACACTCATTCACTCACGCAATCACACACTACGGACAATTTTCCAGAGATGCCAATCAACCTACCATGCATGTCTTTGGACCGGGGGAGGAAACCGGAGTACCCGGAGGAAACCCCCGAGGCACGGGGAGAACATGCAAACTCCACACACAAGGAGGAGGCGGGAATCGAACCCCCAACCCTGGAGGTGTGAGGCGAACGTGCTAACCACTAAGCCACCGTGCCCCCTTTATTATTATTATTATTTTTTTTTTAAACTGCTTTTTAAGCGCTGTGGGTTTAATAATTGGATTATTCTGTGACATTATTATTAGTTTATCGATTTCATTCTAAACTACATACAGATTTGTAAAACAAACGGATTAAGACAGGACACAGCAGACATGCTAAGAGCTTTGCTTAACAGCTCCAACAGTGGAAGCTTGACTGCACTCAGATTTGACATCACAACCTTCTACGTGTTTAACTGGACAGTTCAAAAATCACACCATTCAGTACGGAGTAAACGACACATCATCTTTCGCTCACTGTCACTGCAGAAGTTGAAGAAGTCATGGCCTTTTTGGCCTTGGGACTTTCCAGTCTTAACCAAGGGAGAAGTTTTGTAGTCTTAATGTTTTTTATCTGTATTTATTTAGTCTCTTAAAACCACATCAACTCTCAAATTGACGCACAGTTAGAAAAGTCAGCAGGTTGTCACCGGGTTACATGTTGTAATGCATGTGTGCCACTTCACGTTATTCTGCTTCGGAATGAATCATAAATCACATTACTGTTGCATGAATCCTGAGATATCCGTTCGACCTGCCTGGTGAATTGCATTTACATATCAGAATGTTTTCACCATGGCGCCTACGACGAGAGGCTCTTTTATTTTATTTTAAAAAATTGTATATAAAATTAAGGGGTGCACGGTGGCTCAGTGGTTAGCACGTTCGCCTCACACCTCCAGGGTTGGGGGTTCGAGTCCCGCCTCCGCCTTGTGTGTGTGGAGTTTGCATGTTCTCCCCGTGCCTCAGGGGTTTCCTCCGGGTACTCCGGTTTCCTCCCCCGGTCCAAAGACATGCATGGTAGGTTCATTGGCATCTCTGGAAAATTGTCCGTAGTGTGTGATTGCGTGAGTGAATGAGAGTGTGTGTGTGTGCCCTGTGATGGGTTGGCACTCCGTCCAGGGTGTATCCTGCCTTGATGCCCGATGACGCCTGAGATAGGCACAGGCTCCCCGTGACCCGAGGTAGTTCGGATAAGCGGTAGAAGATGAATGAGTGAGTGAGTGAGAGAGTGTATAATCGACAAACACGTACTCGCCGGACACTTTATTAAGAACCTTAACCTCTTGAGACCCGAATGTCCTCATATGAGGACATAACATTTTCTCACACTTCATTGTCTATATATATTTATTGTACCAACCTTATATGTGGACTGTTAGGTATAATTCTTTTGCCAAACTGATTCCTTGAAAACACTGATTAAGTTTATAGTTATCAGCTATGAATGTAGAGAAACAGTCAATAGAAACTGTAATGTACACAACAGTAGCATACGGGTCTCAGGAGGTTAAGGTGAGCGTGTTGCATAAAAATCACGTAAGGATTTTTTTTCTAGCATGACCTCTGAATCCTTTTTACTGTGTGCGTGCAAAATATAATAACGTTATTTTATTATTACTCATGAAATAGGTGTCTGATGTAAGACAAACAGAACATCTGCAACATTGCATCACCACTTGAAAGAAATAGGAAGTAACACGTTCATCCTCCAGTTAGTTACACATCTCTTCACCTCTACAGGGAAACTGACGGTTATACGCTTTCCGATGGAAAAGCTCAGGTTGATGTGAACGTTTGATTAATATTCCATATACATTATTTATAAACACCTCATAACACACCGTAGTAACTAGTGACCTTTTAACCAGAGTTAAACCTGTACCTGATAGTCAAGGTTAGATTCGTTTGATGATGTAGGAAAATGTGAACTGTAGGAACGAGGTGGGCGAAGTGATTAAAGTGTCTTAAAGATTTAAGGATAAAATCAGGCGTCTGTCAGTCGCAGTAATCGACTGAAACTTTTAGGGTTGAGCAATGCATCATATCTCATCTTATCTCTGACATAAGAATGTTGTGGAACAAGCAAACTATTACACACGTTCTTGTGATTTACACAATTTCGTTCGTGTGTGTGTTTCGGATCTGTAATGCTGTAATGGAATAATTCCTCTTTTCCTCAGAATACCGAAGATGAACAATTCATAACTTTAATATTTTGTGCAATTTGTAGTTTTATTGGAGAAGAATAGTAGATTTTTAGACTTTTATTTTCTCTAAACCAAGACATTTTAAGACAAAAAAGCATTAAACAAATAATGGGGTACACGGTGGCTTAGTGGTTAGCACGTTCGCCTCACACCTCCAGGGTTGGGGGTTCGATTCCCGCCTCCACCTTGTGTGTGTGGAGTTTGCATGTTCTCCCCGTGTCTCGGGGGTTTCCTCCTGGTACTCCGGTTTCCTCCCCCGGTCCAAAGACATGCATGGTAGGTCAATAACTCCTGAGCTAAACGCTGTTACTACACAAATAACACCTCTTTTCTATCGTAGTAATGTAGAGACGCAGCTACAACCGTGTTTTGTGTAGTAACAGCGTTTAGCTCAGGAGTTATTGACTCGGGAAACTCCAATCTGTGAATATGTGACCAACTTTACTTAAGACGGCGAGGCGCTTTTTTCCTTCTCGATAGGTGAGTAACGTTGGTTTTGCTTTGTTACACAGAACTAATATATGCCTTTGTCCTTTACATGATTATGCTTGTGTGTCATTTTTGCTTGTTTGTTTATCTGCAATCGTATTGTTCTTCCCTTCAGCTATGATAAAGACACATTTCTTTCCATTAGTCGCCAGGGTTACGTATGTATGTGTGGGCGGAGCTATCAATACAGGGGTGGGACCCATTTGGGTTAGGGGCGTGTTTGTTTTGGTGATTTCAAATGTCAACATTGGCTTTCAAACAACGGAGACCGCACCTTTAAAGAATGGGAATCTGAGGCTATATCTGGGACAGGATCACTGAAACTGGCGAGATCACTGAAAGACTCAGTTCAGTTATCCGTGTGTTGCTGCCACACGATTGGCTGACTGGATACTTACATGAATGAACAGTTCTTATTGCTCAGATGTTTGACACCCCAAGTGCTTGTACTGTACGTATGCAGCTAAAATGTGAAGATGTTAAAAAAACACGCGTCTCGCACTGAAAGTGGGTTATTTTTGTATCCAACTGAAGGCAGAAATTCATTCGTTTCATTCGTCCGGTTAAATAAAGAACCTGATGTTATTTTCACATGAGGTCAACATTACGCCTTCTTCAGTGCACATTAAAAAAAAAAAAAAAAAAAGAGACAGCTTTTGCGATTCACTGGTTAATTCAAATCAAAGGTTTATTATAATACACATCCAGAATCATGTATCATCAACGGACCTGAACGACAAAACCAGTCCTGCTTTTACATCATCAACATAAAGACCGTGAACGTCGGCTGTGAACGTCGAAATCCAACCAACAACCCAATAGCGGTTGTGCAGATAAGGCGGCTTTAGGCTGGTGTGCTTTTATACGGTTAATTGGCTAAACCATTAAAAAAATGGTGCTTTATGCATATTTATATACTGAGATGGCGATTGGGAAGAATGACACTGAGGAATCAAAGATTAAAGTGAACACAGTGAAAGTCACGTGTAGCTTCACAAGTCTATCGCTACCGTCTCACCCAAAAAAAAACAAAAACACCCGAACCAGGGAAAAGTCCATCGAAGGTGAAGACGGGGCCAAAATCCCACTTCCTGCTTTCTTAAAACTAAAATACATTTGAAATACTTTTAACCATTTTCTCCCAAACGATACTGTTAATAAAACATGAACGAAATATTCACTAGAATTAGAAAAGAAAAAAAAATACTAATAAAGAAGGCATGAGTTTATTACGCTCATTTAAAGGTTTTCAGTAACTTTTTCTTTATTTTTTTTATTAATTTTTTCCAGAAATCTGAAGGTTGATGCTACATTTCAAATCAAACGTTAGTCTGGAGTAGTGCTAAATAAACGGCAACAATACTGAAAACGTCCGACACTGATAGTGTTTTTACGTGATGATAAAGAAAAGAAAGAAAGAAAAAAAAAGAAAAAATTGCTGATGCACAGATTAGAGCTCATCAGTGGAGGCCAACTTGTGCCAGGTCAAAAAGAAATAGGCTTTTATTTATATATTATTCATTTGTATTATTACAGATAGAAATGATTGCTGTCGTTATTATTATTGGCAACAGCAGCATGTTGAATTTCTGACTTGTTACCTTGACATCTCAGTCATCTGACTTAATAATCTTTAAAAAAAAATTAAATAAATATTTCGACGTGACTTAGCTCGGAATTCCGGCTTATCATCGACAAGCTTTTTTTTAATAACGGAGAGAATATTCATTCATTCATTTTCTACCGCTTATCCGAACTACCTCGGGTCACGGGGAGCCTGTGCCTATCTCAGGCGTCATCGGGCATCAAGGCAGGATACACCCTGGACGGAGTGCCAACCCATCACAGGGCACACACACACTCTCATTCACTCACACACTCACACACTAGGGACAATTTTCCAGAGATGCCAATCAACCTACCATGCATGTCTTTGGACCGGAGGAGGAAACCGGAGTACCTGGAGGAAACCCCCGAGGCACGGGGAGAACATTCAAACTCCACACACACAAGGTGGAGGCGGGAATCGAACCCCGACCCTGGAGGTGTGAGGCAAACGTGCTAACCACTAAGCCACCGTGCCCCCCCGGAGAGAATATAACATATAAAATAACGCACGCTCTCTGATGAAGTTTTGAGATAGAATATTAGTGAAAGGACAAAATCGTGATGATGGATTTCTGAGATTTTTATTTTAAATCAGCTGTAATTTGGAGATAAATCCATTTTAATTCAGATTAAAAGAAATTCTAATGAATGTTAAATTTGACCTTAAGAATTTAAGAAAAACGATCGATTCTAAGAGAATGCTTCGGAATTTTGAGATTTGTCAACGTTTTGAGATAATTAGTCAGATTTTTGGAATAACAAGTGAAATTTTTGAAACTGGTGCTGCCAAAACAATAAATAAATAAAAATAAATGACCAACCTGGCAGAAATGGGCTTCCCAAAAAAAAAAAAAAAAAAATTAAAAAATTCTCCACCAATAATCTTGTAAGACCTTGCGGTATTACGGTTAATTTGGTCGAACAAACAATTCTACAACGTAAAAGTTGCTTTCATGTGCAATTCGCACATATGTGCAATTATGTGCAATTCGAAACAAAGCACTTTGCCTGATTTGTGACTGGACCTTGAGCTCTCTCGCTCTTGTGAGCCAATCCTAGCTTATAAACTTTATCGAAACACTTCCAGTGGTCACTGCAACACTGTGTGTGTGTTAACGCTGTTCCGTCTGGTGTCCTGTAGTGTGAGCGCAGAGGATTGCATCAACATCCGGTGCCTTTCCTCTGATCTTGAAGCATGTCTGTAACCCTCACTATGTCCTCTTCTGGCACCTGAAGGTGAGAAATGTTTATCAAAGGGCCGCTTAACATTCCTCTTGACATGGGTTTATAACAGGTTTATAATGGTTTTCTACTATATAAGCTTAAAAGGCATATTTCAATATTTGTTTGTTTGTTCATTCAACGTCCCTCTACAGTTCCACTGGTTATGCTAAGCGGTGTCCACAAAGCATAACCAGAGAATCCATGCCGTTTATTTGTTTCTCTTTTAATGTTGGTAATTACAAAATGCCAGTGTGTACCAATGTGTTACTAAAGGTTACTTAAAGAGGTTGGACAATAAAATACAACAACAACAATCCAAACAACATAATGGGAGATTTATCAGAGTTCATCTGGTGGATTTGTGAGCAGAGCAGGACCAGGACTTTGCAGGTGTATGCAGAGCCATGGCATCCAGGGACATGTCGGCATACCACCATGAAAGACGTTGGACTACATCCAACAGGACTAATGCCCCTTTTCCACCGAGGCAGTTTGAGTGCTGGTTCGGAGCCAGAGCCTAATTTAGAACACCCAAAGCACCGGCTCTGAACCAGGAAAAGTGGTTCTTAAGTAGCACCAAAACGTTGCTGGTCTAGACTTAAGAACCGCTTGTGTCAGTGGCTGTGGGCGGGGCTGTGGGCGGGGCTACTGTTTGATAATGTACCTTAAGTATACTAATGTTTAATAAACTTTTACTTTACCGCGATATGATACATTATCGGCACAAATGATAGTAGGTAGCTACATGCTAAGGCTAACGTTTTTCTGTGTTAATGATAAAATAACGTTATGTACTTTCTCGATAACAACCTCCGTTTATACAGATTACATGGAGCTGCACGTACACGTTGGATTCACAGCGTTTGGGTGTTAATGTAGGTTCATAAAGCCATGAGCATTAACAGTAAAGCAACATCCGCCATTGTTGATGATGTGTTTGCCGCTGCTGCTGCGCTAACGTTGCTGTGTAACGTGACACGTATACAGTGATGTCAGACTCGGCTCTGTGATGCTCTCTAACCGATGGAAAGGCAAACCGGTTCTTAGAAGTTTCGCCAGTGGAACCAACGTTGAACCAGCACCAGCACTGGCTCTGAACCAGCACCCGGTTCTTTTTGGTGGAAAAGGGGTATGTGTTGTTGTCACAGCAGCCCAACCCTTCGGTCACTCGTACCAATGGTGCCAGTAGCTGAAATCTTGGGCTATGGGCTGGTGAAACACATGATGGTTTCTGAGTAGCCCACCTTCACTGTCTTGCCCACGTCCAGTTACAGCACGGTATTACAGAGGGAAGCACGGGGGTGGACAGGTTATGAAGTGAGCTGCAATATCATGGCATTCCCAGGGCCCACTACTTGATGGATAGATACGCTGCCAAGAACTAAAGAACCATTCTAGAGGTCCTTGTACACCCAGAGGTTCAAACGTTGTACCCTGAAGCTGGTGCCATGTAACAAGATGATAATGCAGCAATACAACTAAATAGCTCCAGCTCCAATGGCTTGTACATTCACCAGATCAGAATATTATTGAGCCTCTTTGGTTGTGCTTTGGAGGAGTGATACAGTGATTTCCCCCAAAAGGATCACATCATAATCTGGCCAGTGTTCTGCAAGAGGAATGGGTAAAAATTCTCGAGACCAAACGATGCTGTACGGGAACAAAAGGAGGCCCTGTGCCATAATGATAAATTATCGTAGTGTTTCATTCATTCATTCATTCATTCATCTTCTACCGCTTATCCGAACTACCTCGGGTCACGGGGAGCCTGTGCCTATCTCAGGCGTCATCGGGCATCAAGGCAGGATACACCCTGGACGGAGTGCCAACCCATCGCAGGGCACACACACACACTCTCATTCACTCACACAATCACACACTACGGACAATTTTCCAGAGATGCCAATCAGCCTACCATGCATGTCTTTGGACCGGGGGAGGAAACCGGAGTACCCGGAGGAAACCCCCGAGGCACGTGGAGAACATGTAAACTCCACACACACAAGGTGGATGTGGGAATCTCGTAGTGTTTCAGTTTTATTATAATGTTCATGTATACTGCTAGATCGATTTCCTCTTTACCGCCATAGTGTCGGTGCGTTCGACTATCTATTACGATCATACGCTTTAGTAATTTTCTCATGAAATTCTGTCGAGCCGCCCATGATCAAGAGCGTGAGTAAAAAGTCTGTAGAGATCTTTACTTGGTTGTGGAGAGATTAGAGTGTCGCGCTGTATCCGAGCGTACGAATTGTAAATAAATGTACACAAAAATGAAATACGTTATTTCAATCACGGCTAGGTCACTCTCAGAACTGCGTGTAGCACAGAATCGCCTTCTCATTCTCTGTGGAGTGTTTTATTGGTATAACTGGTTTGCAAAGAAAGAAAAAAAAGCTGCTGCCTTAGAAGTGACTATTTCATAATAATAACCACGAAACCACAAGATTTTATATCGTCCCCTTCATCTAATTCCGTTACTCTGTATTACGGAAGAGCGTGACACTTCTTCTGAACTGTCAGCATTATTATAAGTTGGTTATAAGTGTAAGTGCAGAATTAGGACACGAATTTCTTGAGTTTTACAAGGTGGTTGTTTATTTGAGGCTTTTTTTTTTCCACTAAAAGGTGAAATTAGTGTTAAAGAGACAAGAGATTCAAACTTTTATACAAGTTCTTTGGATAATTTATATTATAATCAGTGAAATCTACCACACTAATAATTCATAGATTATATTTATTTATTAAAATGGTAAAATTATTATTATTATTATATTCATTTAGTTCAGTATTCGAATTTCTTTGTTGTAAATGGGTATACAAACTTTTGCACTCAACTGTAAATGATTTGGGGGCATGGAAGCTTTTATTATATTTATTATCTGCACACACTGTATATATTACAGCACAGTGGAATGCTTTTCTTTGCATATCCCAACTGAGGAGGTTGGGGGTAGGAGCACAGGGGTAGCTATGAATAAAGCACCCCTGGAGCAGGGAGGGTTAAGGGCCTTGTTCAAGGCCCCAACAGTGGCAGCTTGGCAATGCTGGGGCTTGAACCCTAATCATTCAATCAACAACCCAGAGCCTTAAAACCAATTGAGCCCTAAATGACGGACAGATTCCAAAAGCTGGTCGTCTTTAAAAGGGTTAGGGTTAGGGTTAGGGTTAGGGTTAGGGTTACCAAATAAGGGTACAAAGACGGATTTGTACGTGTAAAGGTCGGGTAAATAGAAATGCTGTTCAAATGCTAGCAGTTTCTATATAGGTGTGAGACTGAAAGAGTTTTTTTAATAAAAGGAAAAAGTTGACTCACCAAGGCATGGTCGAAACTGAACGTACTGATATAATAAGCCGAGATATCGCAGTCTGCTAGAGGCTGAGAGATCTGCGCTACAATCCCACACTCATCTGATCAGGAAAAAGACAGAAAGAGTGAGAGACAGAAAGAGAAAGTGATAGATAGCAGTCAATCATTAATTATACGTTACACTGCAAACTATCTGTGCTAAAGCATCTCTGCAGTCTGTTATACAGTTAGTCGGAACTAGAAATCTAAATCTACTGTATATGAAACACGTAAGCCGGCGTTTGGTGCCGTGCTCTTCTGGGACAAAGTTCAGCAGCATCCCTTTATTTCTCAGCTTATTATTTGCTCAGCTCTGCGTATGTGGGTTTTTATGATGTTCCGTCACAGAGTGAACGGTCTCGTTAACGTGGTTAAGAAGTTCCTGGTATAAATAAAGAAAAAAAAGCAAGTGTTCAAGTCATATGTTTCAAATTCGGTCTCACCAAAACCGAGCGGCTGCCCACCGATCCGCACCATCCTCCAGAGCTCACCGGACGAGCTGGTGAACAGCAGATCTGCTGGGAATCTGACACAGACACACACACAGAGACAGAGACACACACACACACACACAGAGACACACACACACACACACACACACAGAGAGACACACACAGAGACACAGAGACACACACACACAGAGACAGAGACACACACACACACACACACACACACACACACACACACACACACAGAGACAAACACACACACACACACACAGAGACACACACACAGAGACACAGAGACACACACACACACACAGAGACACACACAGAGACAAACACACACATACACACACACAGAGAGACACACACAGAGAGACATACACAGAGAGACACACACACACAGAGACACACACACACAGAGACACACACACACAGAGACACACACACACAGAGACACAGAGACACACACACACAGAGAGAGACACACACACACACAGACACACACACACACAGAGACACAGAGACACACACACACAGACACACACACAGACACAGACACACAGACACACACACACACACACACACAGACAGACAGACACACACAGACAGACACACAGACAGACAGACACACAGACAGACAGACACACAGACAGACACACAGACAGACAGACACACAGACAGACACACAGACAGACACACAGACAGACACACAGACAGACACACAGACAGACACACAGACAGACACACAGACAGACACACAGACAGACACACAGACAGACACACACAGACAGACACACAGACAGACACACAGACAGACACACACAGACAGACACACAGACACACACACAGATATTCACACACTGTAGATCATTCTAAGTTGCCTGACAGCCTACAATACATGTCGTTGGATTAGAGGAGGAAACTGGATAGGTCTATCACAGCAACACTAGCCAATCATCTTCGAGCTCATGAATGCAAATGTGGGTGGACAGCATTTTTCTGTGTGTGTGTTATAAGTGTGTATTTTTTTTTTTAAAACATTTGGGTGAATATTACATTACTCTCATCAGTTACATGCCTTTAATACACATCAGCAGCATGGGACTTACTTTCGCTGTGCTTCTGCATCCATTACCAGGGAGATGTAGCCATCGATCAGAGAGAAGGAGAAAAACTTGCACTCCAGATCAGCAGTGACATCGACATCTTCTTTAGGACTGCAAACATAAAAAGAAAACACACCACACCATTAACACACAAAAGCAGTGTATATCTATACTGCCTTTAGCTTCTGTAAACTGTATTACTTGTGTATGTGAAAACATCAGTTCATCTGAAAACGTTAGCGATGCTATTAACAGGGCTATCAAGTGTCACGCATTGAGAGTGACAGTCACTCATTTGGGTCTTTTCTCACGTTCTCCCACCACACATCGTATTTCTCACGCAGAAAAACATTTTGACTATTTATCATATATTTAATAAGCCGAAGCGCCCAAAATGTATCAGTCCGCACCGCTGTCTCTATGGAACCGGGCAGGAATCAAGCGCGTCTCCTCTGGAGTTCTTAGTCGAGCCTGACACTTATCAGCCAATCAGAAAATAGCACTATTGTATCTGGGTAAGATTTAACTCAACAACCAATGAAAAAAAAGCAGATCCTGGAATTGTTCAGTATCATCCTCGTTCACCCACAGAGAAAACCACTGGAGCGGCGAGTATCACTTTGAGCACAGAGTAAGTCGTGATCTCCTGTTTTAATGTTACACAACAATTTCACAACTTGTTTGACACGATGACATTTTGACTGCTGTTAGAGAAAGTTTCACAGATAATATTTAAAATATGTCACTCTTGCCTGTATTCAAACCTTGAGAGCCCTGTAATAGCAATGATACTAAAATGTACTTTCAGACTTCAAATTCAAGCTTAAAAATATCCTTATAAAAAGATAATAACAATAATCTATGAGGATTTGTGCTGCTTCTGTTTGATTAGCCTTGCTAGCATTTTCCCCCCACAACAGATCAGGTTGCCCCTCCCCCAACCGCCTCAGGTTTACTAATTTATTTTTTTTCACCAAAAAAAAGGAAGTGATGCGTGAAATTTTGAATGAAAACACAACAAACGTCGACCCACACAACTGAAATAAAGGATGTGAGGGAGAAATAAATGGAGGCATGGTATGATGGGTTATAAAATTAAAAAGAACTGCCTTTTTTCACATTTTCGCAGATAAAAATAACATACACTGTATACAGATATGTATAATATATATATTGTGTTAATTTTGGTAGTTGGAATTAAAGTTTCTAGAAGCAACAATTTTAAGTTTGGAGTACAACATATCAAGTAGGCTGGACGCCAATCACCTTCTGGATCAACTGGACCTCCTAAAGGCTCATTTGAGTAAATGGACCCAACAAACTTAAAGATCTAACGCAAAGACTCATCAGAAGAGTAAAGGCTATTGTAAAGGTTCCATATTAAAGGTGAGGTGCACGATGTTTAAAAGCCAATGTTGACATTTGAAATCACCAAAACAAACACGCCCCTAACCCAAATGGGCGTCACTCCTGTTTTGATAGCTCCGCCCCACACATACATACATAACCCAGGCAACTATTATTGCGGAACCTGCTGGGGCGGCTGGCCGAGGGGATATTTTTATCAATAAATGAACACAATGAGTAATACTATAGTAATACAAATGTGTTTTTGTAGTACTGTGTGTTGTACCGTGAAAGGTTTAGCTCCGTTTCACGCGGAAGACGACGTTCAACACCTAGAACCCGAGGCAGAGGTAACGGCAGGTATCCGCCATGTCAATGTTTCAATCGCTTTCTGCTAATGTCACACATGCACACTGTACACTCTCTCCACCGCATATTGACAAGACACGCCCCTTTCTGCTCATTGGCTACACGTTTGTTTTGTTAGTCGGCCCGACTCGGTTTTCTGAAGCATTTCTCAAACATCATGCACCGCACCTTTAATGCTGATGGTCTTACAATAGTTTACAATAGAATGTCCAACAAGCTTATATAGCTGTGATGGACAGGTTTTTATTATACTACATATTTTTGGCCAGTAAAATTGGCAAAAATCCAATTGTAGCCTAAATCAAGTTTCAGATGTGGCCGTCTCCCAGTTCTCGTCTCCCCGAGCTTAGAATAGTCATCATCCATATCAATCTGTAAATATGTAAAATTGGTAAAAATTTGTTTGGCCTAACAAAAATAATTTTCATATTCAAAGCAAAATAAACAAAACAAGATATTTAGTGGTCACAGAAAGGTTGCTATGGCAGAATACTAAAACAGAGCGATTCCTCCTAATGATTCAAAACATTTACTGTATTAACAGTAATTCCAGAGAACCAGAACATTTTTAGACCAGCTCACATTCCCGCATTTGGATGATATAATGCTGAATTGTGTGGGTTTCTGTAACGTCAGCTAAATGCTAGGAGGCAGAGCTTAGTCATAAAAACACACATCATTCTGGCTTTAGCTGCCCTCCTTTTTTTTTTAAATAATAAAACACAGAGGACATGTGCCCCTTTTCCACCGAGGCAGTTTTGCCCCTTTTCCACCGAGGCAGTTTTGCCCCTTCGGAGCCAGAGCCTAATTTAGAACCAGTTCTTTCTTTTTCGACAGCCAAAGCACCGGCTCTGAACCAGGAAAAGTGGTTCTTAAGTAGCACCAAAACGTTGCTGGTCTAGACTTAAGAACCGCTTGTGTCAGGGGCTGTGGGCAGGGCTGGGGGCGGGGCTACTGTTAGCGCTTTTGATAATGTACCTTAAGTATACTAATGTTTAATACACTTTTACTTTACTGCAATACAGGCATTTAGCTACATGCTAAAGCTAACTTTTTTCTGTGTTAATGATAAAATAACGTTATGTACTTTCTCGATTACAACCTCCGTTTATACAAATTACATGGAGCTGCACGTACACGTCGGATTCACAGCGTTTGGGTGTTAATGTAGGTTCACAAAGCCATGAGCGTTAACAGTAAAGCAACATCCGCCATTGTTGATGATGTGTTTGCCGCTGCTGCTGCGCTAACGTTGCTGTGTAACATGACACGTATACGGTGATGTCAGACTCGGCTCTGTGACGGCTCTCTAACCGATGGAAAGGCAAACCGGTTCTTAGAAGGTTCACCAGTGGAACCAATGTTGAACCAGCAAAAGCACCAGCTCTGAACCAGCACCCGGTTCTTTTTGGTGGAAAAGGGGTAATGGGGTAATTTTCTTGGGTTTTACACACATATACACACGCTAACACACGACAGCCGTCACACAAACCAGCCCTTCCTTTATCGGTTAGCATCTGATAAGAGGTGTGACTGAAATATTATCCATTTCCTTAATCTTACAAGTTCAAAATTCTTAAGTCTAGTCTCATTAATATCTAAACAGGGTGATAGATAAATGCCATAAGTGTGTTAAAAAAAAAAGTGTGCTAAAAAAATTAATTCATATACACAAATTCTGATTCTTTTCTTCTTAACATTTCATTAATATAGATGCATTTTTATAAGCCTTGTTAGTCAGCTAGCTTACATGAACTATCCAGACAGGAATGATTCTTTTTAGAGGACGTTTTTTTGTCACTCAAACCTGTGTGTGTCACGTTTAGTTAAAGCTGTTTTTATTTCTGTATATTAATCTTAAAAGCAGCAAACCTGTTGGAATAGAAGAGGACATCCATGAGCGTGGTGGCAATGCCCGGCAGCGTGTCAGGATCCAAACTCATCACACAGAACTGGTTCTTTGGGATCAACACTGGGTGTAATGTAGAACCGGGAACTGGAAGCGCGCACACACACACACACACACACACACACACACACACACACACACACACACACTTAGTGCTACATATTAGAGTCATGTGTTTGCAGAAGTTCGTGTTAGCTCAGCCTCACCCTCTCTGCCGTTCCCCTGAAGGCCGTTATTCACATCCTGGCTGTGCACTGGTATTGACTCTCCATCCACCTCCTGGAAGATGTTAAACTCTTCAGCCAGGGTGTGTATCACCACCGACAGGTCTTTTTCTCGCACCTGAGCAACCACACACACACACACACACACACACACACACACACACACACACGTGCGCATCATTATTATTGGGCTAAATTATTATTGGTATTTTAGGTCATTTTTTTGGCTTTGTCTGTTTCTTTCTCACTCCTGTATCCTTCTATTCATTAATCCATTCATTAATCAAATCAATCGATCTAGTCGTCCAATCGACCATCTGCATCCTTCTGTTAGTTTAATCATAAACTAATCTTACTATCCATTTATCTTATTATCCATCTTATCCATGTATCAAGTCATCGTACCACCTGCTTGCTCGTCCGTTTAAACACCCATCCATCTTACAATCTGCCTGCCCATCTATCTACACATCCATCTATCTATCTATCTATCTATCTATCTATCTATCTATCTATCTATCTATCTATCTATCTTACCACCTTCCTTTTCCTCCACCTACATATCTAGGTATCTATTCATCTTTTACCACCTGCCTGCGTATCTGCCTACACATCCATCCATCCACCTTCCTCCCCATCCATTCCATCCATCTTACCACCTGCCTGCAAATCCATCTACACAACTATCTACCCACCCATCTATCTTCTATCTCACAATTTGCCCGACAATCCGTCTAAACGTCCATCTTACCATCCATCTCCCTGCTGACCATCCGTCCAACCTTCCATCCATCCATCCATCCATCCATCCATCCATTAAATTACATGTGATAAATAGGCACTTTATCATTTGAAGGACTATGTACAGATGAACATTATTTTGTTCACTATAATTAAATGGGATGTGGTAGCTCAGTGGTTAAGGTGTTGGGCTACTGATCGGAAGGTCATGGGTTCGACCCCAGGTCCACCAAGCTGCCACTGCTGGGCCCCTGAGCAAGGCCCTTAACCCTCAGTTGCTCAGTTGTAAGTCACTCTGGATAAGGGTGTCTGCTAAATGTCGTAAATGTAAATGTAAAATTAAACAGTTAACAATAATAATTATTATTAACTCAGATAATCTTCAAGTTGAAGTAAAAAGTCTCACAATTTTAACCGCAGAAGCGTTTTGTTAATAGATCATGTATAAAAAGTACAGTATGCTGACTCAGTCAGCACCTCCACCCATTTAACCGCTCAGGTTTCAGCTGCTGCTGTCAGCACCTTCCACACCATCAACCGTGTCAGGAAACATTCACGTTCACTAGGACAACTTCTTCTGTACATTTTAATGACAAACGGAAACAGGTGGCTGACTGGTGTTCAGTACATTTTCAGGTGTCAGTACTGTATCACCAAACTTCCCTATATGTATGAAAAAAAAAAAGAAAAGCAATGAGATCTAGAATTTCATAATAGACGATGGATGTTATTAGGTGACGTGGTCATGCTAGTTAAATAAAAATCACAATATTAGCTGTAGAAATTAATCAGACATATAAACATGTCAAATTTAATAAATTACAAGGAGACTGAAAATTCCCAGCTATCGTTCATGCTAATGACATCAAAATGGAAAAACAATTATGGAGGGTTTCTGGGACATGACGTCTGATGAGAACGTCCAATCGAGGATCCGCTTACTTACCAGGATGAAGTCTGTCTGATATGTGGAGAGCATGAAGACGGACACGTGCTGCTCAGCCAGTGGGGCGATGACAGACTTGGCGATTTTGGTGACACCTACGGCCTGAGAGCTGCTGGAGGCGTTGCCATTGGACACGACGTTGAGAGGCAGCCAGGTAGAGCATTCCACCAGCAGGTGCTCAGAGGGGGGAAGATCTGGAAGGAACAAGGGCAAAGGCAAAATCATGTAAGGTGAGGCAATAACATGAAAGGGGGTAAATAACTGCTGAAGGAAAAAAGAAAAAAGAAAAAAAAAAACGCTGACGCTTTTCATAAATTACGAGGAAAAACCAAAAGTGCATATATTATCACTGAGCAGATCTCATCAGATTGCTGCAACTTTCCTCTTGTGTCTATCTACAATTGTAGATCTTTCTTAAACAGTTCTCAGAAAGTTTCAAGTCAACCACAGGAGGTTGCTACAGCTAACCAAAAACAGATTGCGAGAGAATGCTGATGTTCCTTACAGGACGTAATAAGAGGGTGAGAGACGCCACCGTATGGTTGTGTCAATCTATAGAGGTGTTTATCATACCAAAAAAAAAATTTTTTTTTGGGAAGAATCAAAAATTTGATTTTGGAGGAATACCGATCTCACCGAATCGAATAAGCAACTCGATCGATTCGGTGAGATCGGTATTCCTCCAAAATTTGGGTTTTTGATTCTTCATGGACGAAAACATTCATCAGGTCAGCATCAGTGATCTCGTTTCGAGGGTCATTTTGTATGAATCATGATCTATGATGAATCAACTGATCCGTTCGAAGGTTTGAAGAGAATGATTCACTTAAATATTCACCATCCAATAACCTAAACTTTTATTGGACTGAATTCACTTACTGATCAAGTGAATACTCTTACGTATACGAATATGGCTAAAATCCGTACCGCGGCCGAGCACTAGAGGTCACGGTGAGGTTTTTGTCAGAAAACAGGCTTGCATAAATGGAAACGTTCTTCTAGTCATCAAGTCAAGAAGCTCCAACAAGACATAGCAGGTTCAGTACACAGTTAAATGAAACATTAAGTGTTCTGAGATGCTATTCTGTGCACCGTGGGTGTAACCAGTGGCAAAACGCCTGCTCTCACAAAAAACCACCATGCCGTGATGAAAATCACCTTGATCCCTTGTTGATCTCTGATGTAAAAAGGAACTAAAGCTCTTGACCCATGTCTACAAGTGTGACTGGATTGCAGGTGTTTCTATTAAAGTGGCCAGAGAGTGTATTTAATAACTTTCAGTATTTATATAGTATAATCCTACTTAAACATGTATCGGAGCATGCTAATGGTGCTTTCCTGTTTCTTAAATTGTATACTGGCTTCATGCTAACACTATCAGTTTACGGTCGCCTGACTGTAATTTTATCCAGGAACCAGACATAGCATACAGTTAAACTGCCATAAACGTGGCTATTTTTATTCCTGCATATGCAAACAGTAACGACATAATTTTTGGCTACTGGTGTGTACTCTTTAGGTCAGTTCAGAAGATCAGGGTCTCCTTTACAGTTTTCCAGCACTTCAAAACAAAATAATAATATTGATCCTACATACTAAACAGTACTTGGTGTGCTAACAGCTAACAGTGGAAACATTTCTCTCAGTAAGTGAAAGTTTTAGTGAAAAAGATGAAGAAAATTCCCAAGAGTAGGCAATTATTAAACCCCCAGCACGAGTGTAACAGAATTAACACAGCCATTTTTAGCAACATTAACTGAGCTATCCAGCTATGAACACAACACAGCTTGTACACTTGTAAATAATTAACTTAGCTAAAAATGCTAACACTCCAGCTGTAACCAACAGTATTTATTAGCGAGCCAATTCAGAAAGCTAAAATACAAGCTATTTAATGTTAATAGGTCAAGCACTAACATGTAGTTAGTGTAAGTTAGCTAACATCAGTGTAACGCCCGTTCAGCGTGTTCGTGCTCACGGCCGAACGTTTTTATAGCTCGGCCTTCACACGGCGTGATGTTTTTTCAGTACGATTCAGCTTTGTTTGCTGATAGGTGTAATTGCTGAGCATTTTCTTAGTAATCTACCGCAATATCTGAGGTAAATATTGACATTAACTGTACATTTATGGTGTTTCCACAGTCATTTAGCCTTTAATTGCTTTTATATGACATAATGGTTACGTCGGCCTCAGTGGTCAGCAAGTTCTGTCTCCATGCCGTAGCGGTTTCTTTTGCATCAAATGACCTCTATTAACTGTAAAATAAATTTCACAGAGCCCATCAATAAAAATTTATTATACATCTATTCAAATATTAGACATTTAAATGCCCTGCACTACAATTGATGAAACACTGCTATAACTACCATACTGTGTAATCTAGGAAATCAGGGTCACTAGCATGAGAGCTAACACTAGGCTAACTATTACACTCACAAGTTTTAACTGAAGCTCTCGACCTGTATCTGTAATGAACAGGTGTACAGATGTTCCAGGTGAGTGTATATCGAGTATGAATTATATAACCGATTTTACTATTGGATACAACACTAGCTATTAGCGATAAAAGCATTTATATCATGCTAGCAATGTAAATAGGTACACACAGACAGACACACTTATCTGAGGGTAAATACACGCTTCTGATAGAATGTCTCTGTACAAATTTTAGATCTCGATGAAGTCAGTTTAAGGGAAAAAAAAGCAAAGATATATGTATAAATCATAAGAAATGAAGAGAAGCGAAACGAGTTACCTTTAAATCCTTCCTCGTCGAGGACAACAGTGTAATTTTCTGGCGTTTCGGTCAGACTGAAGAATTTGCATCTAAAAAGAAAGAGAACAAGTGTGAAAGCAAGAGAAAGAGAGAGAGAGAGAGAGAGAGAGAGAGAGATTAGAAGTCCCAGATCAGACACTGTGCAACTAATCCAAAATAATGACAGATTGCTGCTTGGATACATGGACACACAGACACATGGACACACTGACACATGGACACACGGATTTACACTATTCTGTATTCATGTGCTGTCTTTTAGAGATGAAGACAGTCCAACTAGTTGTTGTGTTGGAGAACTAATAAGAAAAGCATTTTCTCATTGGACCAACATTCAAGGACAACAAGGGGAGATGGACAGTGTGCATTCGTGTGTGTGTTTGTGTGTGTGTATGCGTGTGTGTGTGTGTGCGTGCGTGTGTGTGAGTGTGTGTTTGCACGCGCATGTATGTGTGTGTGAGACAGTGACTGTATGTGTGTTTGAGACAGTGTGTGTGTGCGCATGTGTGTGTGCATGTGTGTGTGTTTGTGTGTGTGCATGCGTGTGTGTGAGTGTGTGTGTGCGTGTGTGTGCACGCGCATGTATGTGTGTGTGAGACAGTGAGTGTATGTGTGTTTGAGAATGTGTGTGTGTGCGCATGTGTGTGTGTGTGCGTGCGTGTGTGTGAGTGTGTGTTTGCACGCGCATGTATGTGTGTGTGAGACAGTGACTGTATGTGTGTTTGAGACAGTGTGTGTGTGTGTGTGCGCATGTGTGTGTGCATGTGTGTGTGTTTGTGTGTGTGCATGCGTGTGTGTGAGTGTGTGTGTGTGTGTGTGTGCACGCGCATGTATGTGTGTGTGAGACAGTGAGTGTATGTGTGTTTGAGAATGTGTGTGTGTGCGCATGTGTGCGTGTGTGTGTGTGTGTGTATGCGTGTGTGTGCATGCGTGTGTGTGTGAGTGTGCACGCGCATGTATGTGTGTGTGAGACAGTGAGTGTATGTGTGTTTGAGAATGTGTGTGTGTGCGCATGTGTGCGTGTGTGTGTGTGTGTGTGTGTGTGTGTGTATGCGTGTGTGTGCATGCGTGTGTGTGTGAGTGTGTGTGTGCGTTTGTGTGCACGCGCATGTATGTGTGTGTGTGAGACAGTGAGTGTATGTGTGTTTGAGACAGTGTGTGTGTGTGCGCGCATGTGTGCGTGTGTGTGTGTGTGCATGTGCACGCTTACATCATCTCAGGCCTTGACCCAAATTCTTCAAAGGAAAGCAGTTAAACTGAGAAAAACATGCTCTAATTTATTCAGGTCCATTGTGTCAACACCATTTGGGCTGAACCACGTCTACATTAAGGGGGCAAGGGCTGAACTTGGCAAAGTTAGTAAAACTTGCTAGTTTTCAAGATACTTATCAGTGAACTGAACTGTGAAGTGAAATACAGAAGGAATGAAAGTGACAAAGGTGTTTGTTTGTTGTACAAAAAATAAATAAAATTGACATTTAAATATAAGACATTGCAATTTTTTACAATCGAAACTGTATTAAGAAAAAGGGGTAAGTGACATATCTGTTAAAACCTTTGGTTATTACTGGGATAAACAGTGGTACAAGACACGATTAAGCCAGTCACGTTATTAAATTTTGGTTGTCAATTACACACACACACACACACACACACACACACACACACACACACACACACACACACATATATATACATTTTGCAATGAATCTTTTACAGAATTAAAGTGTACATTTTTAGATTAAAAAAACCAAAAAAATCTATTCCTGAAATACATAAACAAGTTTACTAGACTCTAAAACATATTAAAGTAAATTCTTTTATAGCTAATCAAAATTTATTTTACTATTTTGCCAAATATACACATATGTTTTTCTGGCTATTAGATTCAGGCTCGATGACGGAAAACGACAAGTAAAACTGAACAGTCGATGGTTTTCTCCTTCATTTTCTGAATACTATTTTAACTGCATGTTTGTGGAGCAGCAGAACATCAGAAAAGAGAAAATCTATAAGCTACAATAATAATAATAATAATAATAATAATAATAATTATTATTATTATTATTATTATTATAATGATTATTAAGACAAAAAAGCCATTTTGCCTTTGTTTTGATTTGTTACGGAAAATATCGTTAAATTTTGTTGTATACATTTTTCACTTGAAATGCGGGCGAATTATTATTGTTATCTTCCTGTTACGTGATGCTCAAAAAAAAAGGTTTGTTTATTTAAAACCAACAACATTAAATAACCACGAAACAAACTCATTGTACACAACAGGAATATTAGCACTTTTATGTAATACAAATAGTATTAAAAAAAATAGGATTAAATGCATGTTAAATACATGATTCAATTTTAATATTATTATCATTATTATTATTATTATTATTATTAGGAAGCTTATTGCAAATAAATGTGTCACATGACTACATAATGAATATTTATAAAGAACATAATTATTAATCCTCAAATCCTTTCCATATGCTGATTAGGTATCATAATAAATATTAAGACCATTAAAGAATCAGTGTTTTATTAAAAGATTTATTAATCTGATGGATTCTAATGAGCAATGTGAAACAAAATGCTGTATCAGATCAGTACAAATAACATGTCACCTGTCAATTTTCCTTATGCACCATTAATCTCTAGTCTCCATTAATCATTAGTCTCCCATGAACCCTCACCCCCCCAATCCCCCCCCCACCCCCCCCCGAGCAGCTGAATCCTGTTTTGAGCGCGAATCAGCAGAATCGGATCCAACAGAGCCGGCGTTTAAAAGGGCCGAGTGTAAAAGGGAAAGCGTGCGGCTCCACCCGCAGAGCCGCCTCACAGCAACAGCATTGTGTTAGCTACCCTCACGCTTCCTGTTCACCCCTGAGAGCCCCTAGTGCTGCACTTCCTGCAAAGTGCTTGGAGTCCTTTGCACGATCCGAGTCACAAGAAAACATCCTTTAACGTGACGATGAGGAGAAAGTGCAGAAAAAGGTCATGGAGACATGAACTGAGCGTTTGAGCGCTGCGTTTTATCAATGCAATAAAGCTTCATAAAAAAAGTCCTGCATCCAGAAATCATGAACAAGCCTCAAGACAACCGTTTGGTGGTTTTGTGGCCAAACAATGCATATAGCAGGCTTATGATAGGAAAATTTGCAAGAAAAAAACAATAAACAAAAAAAACACCACCATCAGTTCCTTCTGCATGATGTGTAAACGGTCATAATTTGTCAGAAGAAGCTGGAAAAACCAGTGAAAAGTGTTGCAGTACTTGAAAACGTACTTCCACCTTCAAGACGCATCATCAGGAGGTGGTTTTTCTTGTCTTCAAACCAAAAAAAATACAAAAGAAAATTTGGTTTAAACTAAAAGTTTAAGCTAAACAACAGCTCACAAAAGACCTGTGACACACCTGCAACACAAATATCTCCCATCTCTAATACAAGAATTGTCTGGATCACTAAAGGGCTTTTTACACCTGGTCACTTCATGTGTTTTCTGTGATCAGATAGCTATCCGATGGTAAAAAGACCAGGTCTAAATGCCCTCCGAAACGTTTTCGAGACGGATATAAATCCGATGGTTCAAACCCCTTCAGGAGGTGGTCTGGGACGCGTTTCAGATGAAACTGGACAGGTGTAAATGAATGTGGTTGTTCAAGCCACATACGTCAGCTCTATACTCCTCCCAAACGGAAGTACGTCACTCACAGGTGATCTTTCACCCAGGCGTCTCGTCGGGTCTTAAAATGCGCTGCTGCCACCAGCGAAAACGGAGAAAACAGTAAATGCTGTTTTTTGTAGCATAACCGTCGTAACCAGTTTTTTCATCTTCTTTTTGATTGCGTTCTGAAAACCGCAAACACCAAAGTGTGTTCCATTTAAATTACCCCAGAAATGAGGTCAAATATATTTGCATTTTGGGTGGGAGTAGAAAGATTGGATCGATATCCGATTCGCCGAGACGCATTTATGTGGTCTAATGTAAATGGAACAGTTTTAACAAATCAGATAGCTATCGGATCAGAGAAAACACATGAAGTGACCAGGTGTAAAAAGGCCCTAAATGTTTTATGTACAAGACTAAAACATTTCCAATCTTAATCCAAAAATTCCCCCGACACGACCCCAAAATGCCCCATACACACAGTCAAATGTTCCAGACATGACATGAAAATGATCCCACTCATGAGATCCCAAATATGACACAAAGATATCCTGATAATAACTCATAAGCCATATAAATCCTGCAAAGCTGAATCACCAGTAGAATCACCACAAGTCCCACCTAAGAAAAAAATTGCAAATGTCATCTAACACTTATACAGAAAATATCCAACGTGGAACACAATAACGTCTCAACTATTAGCCAGAAAATCCTCCTTCAACATAAATCACAAGACATTCAACCTGTCTCCTTAACGCTAAATGTCTTCAGGCGAATCAAGACCGCTGTAAACAAGTTCCTTCAATTGTTTCAAGAGCAGAAAAAGAAGCTAAACTGTAAGGAACCTAATGTGTCACTGGTGACACACACACACACACACACACAGAAAACACAGCAAATAATTAGTGAAGTCAGCGTCTGTGATCATCTCCCCATGTTTGATTTGACATCCAGCAGTTTGGACAGTTTGTCATCTAAAATCCTGCACTGATGTTAAATCTGAACCTTAATTCTGCTCGAACACAACATCTAGGAGAAGCGCGAACTCGAGCCCTATCCACAAATCCACAGAGGACTCTAGTGAGAAAGAGATCCTTCAGCCCTCCCCTGAAAACTGCGCTCTACCACCAAGCCACAACCCAAAGTTCTACAAAGCATACAATAACATAACCGTGTATATTCTTGTTCTCTTCTCCGATACGCTCTGCTGACTACAATCGTTCACTTTCGCGTCTTCTCAAACTTCTCAAACTCCTGAGTCATCCATCATCTGAGCAATACCGTGACAATATTGTGCTGGTGTTGCGCAACAGGACGTCCTAACAGATGCCAGGACATGCTCGTGTTAAAGATGAGCTCAAGCGCAGTACCGAGCGTCGGCGTCGTCAGACGAAAAACGCTTCTGTATTGTGAACTTTTGCACAGATATTTGCATCACAAACATTCAGCAAGTTTAGTGAGTCGTGAACTTTTTTGAGGAACCCAAAAGCACGCCTATTGATTTCAAGGTTTCTTAATTTAACACCGGATTTTCCTCATATTCCAAAATTTTGGAAAAGCCTTCCTCAGTGTTCGGTGCTCAGACACACTTTCCCAGTTTAAATGTAGATTAAAGACGTATCTCTTTAGTCAGGCGTACACATAATACTTCCAATAGTCTTGTGCTTTAGTACACCTGATCAAATGCACATTATCATCTAGTGCTTGCTAATATAATGAACAGCAGATACGCTAAATCCTCTCCGCTTGCTTCTCTTTTTCTACCCATCCTGAGGCATCCAGCTCCAGTTGTGTTCCGTGTCACTCTCCGACTCTGTGAGGATCCTGAGGCATCTAAAGATGTACCAGCTCCGGTTGGATTCCGCTTCATGAAATATTACCCCTCCAGTATCACCCTCCAGTGTCACCCAAATGAGGATGAGGTTCACTTTTGAGTCTGGTTCCTCTCAATGTTTTGTCCTATTCCATCCAAGGCAGTTTTTTTCTCACCACAGTCACCTCAGGCTTGTTCATTAGGGATAAATATAAACACATTTAAATATGTCTAATATTAATCTTGATTTTTTTGTATCATATTAATCTTCGGATAATATTATTTTGTGTTGTATGTTTCTTATGTTCTGTAAACAGCTTTACTTTGAGACAATGTCCATTGTTATAAGTGCTACACAAATAAAATTTAATTGAAAATGTTCTAAACATGCCCTGCGATGGGTTGGCACTCTGTCCAGGGTGTATCCTGCCTTGATGCCCGATGACGCCTGAGATAGGCACAGGCTCCCCGTGACCCGAGGTAGTTCGGATAAGCGGTAGAAGATGAATGAATGAATGAATGAATGAATGTTCTAAACATCTCTAAATGTTCTAGATTGTCCTATGGACAATGGACAAATGTCCCACCCATCAACACACAAAATGTTACCTATAAAGCACATAGGTTGTGTATCTGTAATGCCCATGTCACTTATAATAAAATGGTTCCGTCACAATTGAGGAACAGACACAAAACATCCTACTCATGTCCCACCTGGGACCCGCCACATGTCCCACCTGGGACCCGCCACATGTCCCACCTGGGACCCGCCACATGTCCCACCTGGGACCCGCCACATGTCCCACCTGGGACCCGCCACATGTCCCACCTGGGACCCGCCACATGTCCCACCTGGGACCCGCCACATGTCCCACCTCTGACCCGCCACATGTCCCACCTCTGACCCGCCACATGTCCCACCTCTGACCCGCCACATGTCCCACCACATGTCCCACATTCTGTAACACACCAATGCCTCATTTATAAGGTGCTGGTGTCCTATCCATAAGACTAAAACAGTCCCACCTGCAAGGCACAAAACTTCAAAATGTCCCAAAATGCAAATCTTTTCACCAAAAAGCACAAATGTCCCACTCGTAACACACAAACACCCCTTCGAACTACACAAATGTCCCACCTGTAAGACATAGTTCTTATCCATAAGACCAAATGTCCCATCTGTAACCTACCAAAGTCCCATTTCAAGTCTATCATCTATAGGTATTAATACTGATTTTATATGGAAACCAAGGATCCTGGCATCAGAATGTTCTGTGTACAGATTGTGTAAGATCCAAGAATCTGGAACCCAAAACAAGCTGAAGGCCACATTCAGAAGGATCAGCAGTAAAGATCATGCAAAACACAGGAATGGAATCAGGAAGGTGAAAAACTCTGATGTCAACAAACTCACCTGGTTCTGTTCCGTAGAAATATTAGTTTGATCAGGGGGTGGGTGTAGTGCTGCAGCCCATCTCTGCTGATGCACGTTACTCTCACTCTATGGTCTAGAATGTGAAGGTCCATCGCTTCTTCTCTGTAGGACAAAAGGAGAGAAAAACACCACGCGATCAAGTCCCACAACCACAAAAACAGCCTTGAGGATGTATGTGCCCTTGTAACTCCGCATTCCCGAAATATACACTGGATTTTGTTTGTTTAAACAGCCATCTTAGTTCTACAGCAGACGCGCTGAGACCCAGGAACCGTGTTGAAAAAGAAGGAGCACACAGGCCACGCCCCCACGGGGTAAAGCGACAGAGAGGCCACGCCCACTTGTATTTATTTATTTTTTTCCTTCTTAAAAACACAGCGTCATGTTAGTTCTTTGAAATCAGATAACAAACCTGTGTGGAGAGCTGGAAAAAATACAATTATATAATATATAAAAATAATATATAAAAATTATTATTATATAAAAATATAATAAATAAAAATACAATTATATAATATATAATATAATACAAAAGCAATACAGTTATTAAAACATGTTTTCCTGAAGTAAAATATGTTTCTTTAGTGTGTGTGTGTGTATATATATATATATATATATATATATATATATATATATATATATATATATATATATATATATATAAAGGTGCTGGTCATATGATTAGAATATCATCAAAAAGTTGATTTATTTCAATAGTTCCATTCAAAAAATTAAACTTGTATATTATTTTCATTCATTACACACAGACTGATATATTTCGAATGTTTATTTCTTTTAATTTCGATGATTATAACTGACAACTAAGGAAAATCCCAAATTCAGTATCTCAGAAAATTAGAATATTACTTAAGACCAATACAAGTTTTGAATGGGACTCTGAGGTAAATTCACCTGAGGTAAAGATCACACCTATGTGTTTGAACCTCAATGAAGAGCCTCAGCGTAGCTTCTTCACTCAGCTTCACCCTGTTCACACTTACATCGATGAGGAAATAATTTGAAACACTTCTGTTTTCTTGACCTCATTTGTCATTGATGTCTTTTTATTAGCTTGGAAAAAATGTGAATATTTTTGGAAAGTTTAGAAATGCTTTAGACTTAAAACCTTGTTTTTATCCAAAATAACCGTTGTATAAAGCTTGTCAAAGAGAAAAACGTTAATGAAACATTTCCACATTTTTTTGTATCATATGTTTAGGTTTTCTTAAAGTTGATAGTTGGTAAAATACATGAAACATTTTGGTGAAAACCTCTCGTTTTAGCTGTTTTCCCAAAAATTCACCTGCATAGACACACGACAGCTTACAAAAAAATGTACAGTGTGTAAAGTAAATTGTTTCGTGTATTTCTTTATGCCTTTAACTCAATTGAACAATATTCCATACTCAATACAATTCAATACTTTATTCTTTACAGATAAGGGACTATCCCAAACAGTACACCTTTATAATAAATACTAACATAACATACCAATAAATCGTGCAACTTAACACCAAAATAGATGTTGCACCATATACTTTGTCATGAACGATTGGACAGGTAAGTGAAGCTCCTAAGGAACTTAAATTACACACTTCCTATTTTCTATTTCCCATGAGCTATAATTAAAACCACAATGTAGAACACTGTGATTATGTTCTGCAGAGCAACAGGTTTATACAGTCATCATATTTACTACAGGTGGCTTAGTGGTTAGCACGTTCGCCTCACACCTCCAGGGTTCGATTCCTGCCTCCAGCTTGTGTGTGTGGAGTTTGCATGTTCTCCCCGTGCCTCGGGGGTTTCCTCCGGGTACTCCGGTTTCCTCCCCCGGTCCAAAGACATGCATGGTAGGTTGATTGGCATCTCTGGAAAATTGTCCCTAGTGTGTGATTGCGTGAGTGAATGAGTGTGTGTGTGTGCCCTGCGATGGGTTGGCACTCCGTCCAGGGTGTATCCTGCCTTGATGCCCGATGACGCCTGAGATAGGCACAGGCTCCCCGTGACCCGGGGTAGTTCGGATAAGCGGTAGAAAATGAATGAATGAATGAATGAATATTTACTACAGTAACACAGACAGGGATGATCTGCTACCGGTCTTCCATTTTGTAAGACTTACCCCTTAAAGTGAACTGTGTGGTGATTACATCAGACCCACCTTCAGCTATCGATATATATATATATATATATATATATATATATATATATATATATATATATATATATATATATATATATATATATGTTGAACTTATAAGCATTACTTGTCAGGTTGAAAAGAAATTAGAGATTAATTATTAGATCACGAAGGCATTAGAATTTCCTAAACGTCCTCAGGCTGCTGGCACACTCTAATTCTATGCAAAAAAAAACCCTGTCGATGCTGTTTCTCATTTTGCAGTAAAATGCAGCTGTTAAGGGTTACCACATGTTTTAGATGGTTAAATGCAAGTTTTTCTAGATTTAGTTTTGGAAAAATGATCATTTCTTAAAATTTTTATGTAAGACTTTTAATACAGTCTATTGTTAGTCTGTTTTCTCACCCAGATTTCATCCAAAAAGGTTTTTCTTTATTGAGCGACTCTTTTTAGGAGTAAGTCAAAAGCTTTATCCATGATCTTCAATCAACATTTTTATTGTTGACTGCATGCGCTCCTGCAGCGCACAAATAGATGTGCGCAGGTATCTAATGCAAACATAAGGCAGTACATTCGACTGAGGCAGAAATTTCCAATACTGTAGTCTGGTTCCAGGTGTACTAATAATAATACAAAGTAAACATTGATATCAATGATAAAAAAAAAAAAAAAAAAAAAGAAAAAACTGTGAATTCTCACAAAATTCATTCCATTCAATATTTTACAACAGGGAAATGAGAGCGTAAACGATGAAGCGGTCAGCTGTGGGTATATTGCAGTTCAGAGGAGATGAGAATCAATGGGATCGTCATCGAGACACACTGCAAGCTTGCGGGTCACTGCAGAGGTGAGCTGTTTGTAGGGATCAAGATCCTTGACTCCATACTCTGGATTAAAGGCACTGTAGAGAAAAGGAAAGTGTTCAGCTTCAACTAAAGAAAGTTTAAATCCAAGATTTTTTCAAGGCTGTTTCAACCTAGTTATAGTTTGTTATTATAACTAAGGTAGAATGTTAAGGAAGTAGACGTGTAAATCTGAAGCTGTGACTGTGAATATTCTAACCATTAACCGGCGTTAAACTAGTTTAAGTTTACCTTCATGTAAAGGCAGACGTTTAAATATATTTCCCTCTTTAATTTTGCACAACCAGCCTCAGTGCTTTGTAGGAAAATAGTCTTCACAACAGATGACTTTGCACTTTTCTGTCTCAGGTCTCCGTTATTTTGTCGAACTGCATTTTAAATAGTCTTGTGAAAGAATAGTCTTGTGAAAGGCCGGCCCTGCGCATAGGCAGAATAGGCAAATGCTAAGGGCGCCGCCCACCACTAGGGGCGCCCGTGCGCCCACATTATTATTTTTATTAATATATATATATATATATTTTTTTTATTAATATATATGTATATATATTTTATTACCTGCGAAGTATTTTATTTCTATATTTATTATATATATTTTATTGCTGTAAGAAAGGCAAGGAAAGCAAGGTCTCCGTAATATGTATATATTTTTTATATAGTTTGTGTGTGTTTCCAAAATATTTTCAAAATAAAGAAAAACAGGACAAAGCTGTGCAGTTTGTTTCTGTGTAGGTTTATGAACAAAATGATCGGAACACAATTGTCTGTGATTCCAGGGGCACCAGGTGAAATCTTGCCCAGGGCAGCAAATCGGCCAGGGCCGGCGATTCGCTGCTATAATGTTCTATAAGTTACTATAGCAGGAACTAACATGTTTATTCGTATGTGTTAAAATGTATTGGCTTGAAAAGTATAATGTGTCATTCTGTACTAAATAAGTAAAGTAAATCCATTTGTAATTGATACAAGTTCCTGTCCTAGACGACCAACACAACACTTAAGGATGTTGAAATCAATTAACTTTTGATGCTGGTGGTAATAGTTGAATTTTTTTTCTAACCGCATGTCCACAAGTTTATTCCTTGTTTGTTTTATTCCTTACTCAATGCATTAACAGTTTTAGCTTAGTAGCTTATAGTGTTAATTTCGTCAGACGAGACGAGACGCAATATGTTCGTAAACAACCTTTTTTCCACGACTAAGACGAGACGATGACAAGACTGCACCACTGTCCAAAAACGCTGACTAAGACTAAATTAACATGCATTATTGTTGACGAAAAAAGGCGAGACGAAAATGTTTTGTATAAAATAAAAACTAAGATAAAACTTCTCTTCATTTTCGTCTACAACTGTCTGCTTTTTCATCAGCTGTTACGTCTTTAAAATATTCACAACGAGCTCAAGTTACAGGTCCGTGAAGCGGATCCCGCTTATTATATTGTTACCTACCAAATAAATCGATAATTTAACACAAAATGATGATTTAAAAAGGAGTTTATTGATTTAAAAACGATTGTATTGTTTCCTCTAAGGGAACCGTCTCTACGGTTAGAATCCTGTGTGTCCATGGCAACGCTCTGTTTTTCATGGCAACGGTGTGTTATAGTTCGCAGCGGTCTGCTATCAATAAATAAAATAGTGTGTGTGTGTGTAGAAAGAATTCGTCCACACGCCAATCAAATGAATAAATAAATAAATAAATAAATAAAAACTCCTGAGCACAAGTCCACCCCTGGTCTAGGCGGCTTTTTGTGTTAAATTATATTTCCTGTCACTGCACAGGCTCTTTTATTGTACATGACAGCTTATGTCCCGATGACCGGTCTTTGCATTACGATTAAAAGCAGTATCGATAAAGTATAAAATGTGATGTGCGGTCAAGTTCGAGTGTATGCACTGTTTAAACTTCTCACTGATACTTTTGTGATTCGCGGAGTTTTGACAAGTTTTATAGCCTTGATATTGTTTCTTATTCAAAAGTGGTGACAGAAAAAACTCAGCACCCCCCCAACCTGAAACCTCTTCCCACCCCTCTGTCACAATCACATCATAATCAAAATGAATAATTAGGCTTAAAAGCAAATGTATATGTAAGGGAATGAAGTTTAACAATTACATGTAATATTGCTCCAAATATCATCAATAATGGTGTGTGCAATACCATGTATAACTTGCATTAAGTTGGTAATACACACACACACACACACACACACACACACACACACACACACACACACACACACACCTACAGTTTTGATCTTAGGCTTTTCATTAAGTTATTTATTTCCACTATAACACTTGTGTTCCTGATATTATTGCATTTAATGAGGCCTCGTTGTATTTATTCTTACAATAGATTCCAGATGTGGTCAAGCTACAATTTTTTGACTAAAACTAGACTAAAATTAAAATACTTTTAGTCGACTAAAACTTGACTGAGATACCTTGAGTTTTCTTTTGACTAAAACTAGACTAAAATGACGGGACTTTTAGTCGACTAAAACTTGACTAACAAAAAAAGATATGTGAATGACTAAATATGACTAAAACTAACAAGGACATTTGGCACAAGACTAAGACTAAGACTAAATTAAAAATAGGTGACGAAATTAACACTAGTAGCTTAGAAGTATTATTTGTGTCCATGTAGATTAGCTACGTTTATGAGGAAAAAAGATTTTGTCTTTGTATAGTTACGTGTAAGGAATATCGCTGATACCTTTATCCAGTTCAACATACATTTATCTCATTTACTGTATATAACTGAGAGGCAGTTGAGCATTAAGGGTCTTCTTAATAAGGGCCCAGCACTGACAACTTGGTGGTCGTAGGATTTGAACTTGCGACCTACCTTCTGATCAAGGGTATGATCTGGAGCATTGTGCTATAAAATACATAAGCTATATATTAATAGCTGTGGTGCAAAACTGATGAAGCAAAAATCAGAAACCAGTCTTGCCTTGTCCACATTGTCCACTAGATGGCACCAACAGTTTGACAGTCTGGAGGAATGTGGCCCTTCAGGACCTTTGTTCACACCGCCTTGTGTGTGTGTGTGTGTGTGGTGTGTGTGTGAGTCACCTGTGTAATACACACTGACATCCCAGCCCTCTTTCATCCATGCTGAGTTCCGCGTCTCCTCTCTGGACTGCAGGTCTTTATAGGCTACAGTCGAGAAATAAACAAACAAACAAATAAATAAATAAATGCTAAGGTATTCAGTACGTTTGGAAATAAAAATACATCCCCCCCCACCCCCACCTAACAGATATACTTTATTGAATATTTATTAGGTTTCAGTCTCAAACTCAAATAAAAAAATAAAATAAAATAAAAAATCTAATGATTTAAAACAGTAGTGCAGTAAAGATTCTGTGGAAAATTCTACTGAGAAATTTTTAGAAATATTTTTAAAGCAGAATCAATCAAATGAAATAAAGTAAACATTAGAGTAGACAGTTCCTTATTAATCCGTCTGTTTTAATTATAACGTCTGGTTTATTTTATTCTCCTTCATATTTTTATTTTTATTTTGCTTATGAAGATATAATGTCATACCCCAGAGATGGTGAACGATATACAACTCTCCAATCTGAGTGAAAAATCCTCCCACTGCTTCATTGTTCTCTTGGCGGTATTTGATTGCTCGAGCCCTGTCAATCAAAAAAGGGGGCAAATATATACGTAAACCTGGATTGTTAGACAGTTCAAATAAAAATGAAACTACATGAAGTGTTCATGGTTTTAAAAAAAAAAAAGTCTTCTAATAAGCAGCAGGCTTACCAGTGATTTCCCCATTCAATCATCGTGCCAGGCTTTCACGTCCATGCACAAAGACAAAAAGAGTATTTCTATTATTTTATTATTATTATTTTTAACTTTTAAAAATTTAGATAAATAAGAATAATTTAGACCAATAAGAATCATCAATGGAAAAGTATTATTTTAATATGTGCATTAAGGACATTAGGACCCAATACTAACATTTCTCCATTAATAAATAATAAGTGGTTGTATATATATATATTTATTTATATGTATATTTATGCATATGTATATACATTATTTCTTCATCTATATTTTCATATTTTTATATAGTTTTCTTATATAGTTTATACTTTTTATTATTTTATTCTTATTTTATTTCTTGCTTTTTTATACATTTTATATTTTTTATTCTTATACCGGACAGTTGCATAAAGCATTTCACTGCATATCGTACCCTGTATGTCTGTGTATGTGACAAATAAAATTTGATTTGATTTGATTTGATTTGATTT
This sequence comes from Tachysurus vachellii, assembly GCF_030014155.1. NCBI lineage: Eukaryota > Metazoa > Chordata > Actinopteri > Siluriformes > Bagridae > Tachysurus > Tachysurus vachellii. Next base: position 23,626,340 of record NC_083471.1, on the reverse strand, counting down.
GATTTGGATTTGGATTTGATATATATATATATATATATATGGTATATATGACAATACCATATCTAAGATCAGCTGTTAACGTTTATGTGAAATTAAGTGAAGTTATAGTATATTAAATGTATTGCTGGTACAAAAAATGTTAGAGGTTTGAAGTAAACACAGGTGTAAGAGTAACGATGTTTTACGCAGAGCGCATTAATATCAGCCTGTGATTTGCCTCGCAGCTGGAAATCCTTTCAGAGCTGCTGTAAGAAACGAAGAAATAAAATCCAACCAGGTGTAGAGTTACAGGAAAATAAATCAGACCCGGTTGGGGTGAGACACAGTTACTGTTCACTCCTAAAAGTTCATTATTTTTCTATAACTGCACATCATAGTAGTGTGCAGTTTATTCCTCTTTGTGCTTTTTATCCAGTAATAGTTACATCTAATGTTGTATAAAAGCTACAAATTGTTAATAAGTTAATAAGTTTTCATGTTCACGAGAAGCCAGAAAGTGCAAAGTCTCCTGTTTGTGTTTGAATTGACTTGTAACTTGTGTGTACTTCAGTGCTGACACTGAAAAGTCCTTGGAAAAAATTGTAGCGACGAGTGTGTTTAATTTCCTTCATTAAATAACTGTTTAATCTACTCCTTAGCTTGTGTCCTTGTGTTTTTGTGTGTGTGTGTGTATGTGTGTGTGTGTGTGTGTGTGTGTATTAGTATTAGTACAAGTGCACGGCTATGAGCCTGTGATTTGAATTAGAGCCGAAACAACTGTGAGAACCGCAGGCGCGGAAAACTAATCAACATCTTCTGATCAATTGATAATAATACTAAAGTAAAAACACTCTTTCTTATTTCTTAAAAGAAGCAATTAAATAAATATCACTTTTTTTTTAATTAAAATATCTTAAATTATTAAAATATGTTTAAAGAATTTGGTCATGAAGATGCATTTCATATACTGTAATAAATGAAGAGTTTCTTCCACCTTTAATCTGTATGTTCTCAGTTCGTATATATTCGGACCAGGTCGGGGTAAAGGATCGTTCCAGAAGCTGAACTCGAGAAGAAGCTGGTTCTGCCGAGAGATCAGCATTTTACTCCTCTTTTTGCGAAACTCGAGATACGTCTGGACAAATCAGAGAAGTGTGTAAGAAACAAGACAAGGAAGGGATTAAACACCACACTGCAATCTCAGGATGTAAAAATGATTATAAAACACCTGTTTGTTTGTTTGTTATTTATTCATTCATCATCAGCATCACACACCTTACAGTACATGGGATGTAGGTTCATTATAGAGTACCATGTACACACACATTCACACACATTCACACATTGTGGTAATTTACCAGCTTGTAGGAGGAAGTGTAAGAACCCAGAGGAAACCCTCATGGACATAATGAGAAAAAAATTAAAACTTCGCTCTTATAATGATGCACCACTGGAAGATCTACCGAGGAACACCTAAAAGCAACACCATGCTTTATTTGTACACCAGTATCGCACGTAAAGGGGCATGTCTAATTTGCATATCATGCATATTTATAAACCCCTGTCTTCCCTAATGTCTTCCTACTCGGTAGGGTAAAAATAAATATGAAACATCTCAATATGATTTAAGTTCATTTTCTGATGCACAGTCATTTGTTATGAGTGGATTGTTTTTGTGCGTGTAGACAAACCATGAACAAATAATACATTAATAATTATTTCATTCTTATTAATAATTAAAATACCTTGTTGTGTTTGAGTTTGTTGAAGCATTCCATCAGAGCTGGATATCCACCAAGGTATCTCCAGAGATGCACTACATGAACCAACCATAAGGTGTCAATACAGCACCGGATACTGCATTAAAGCCGTAGGGATGATAATAATAATAATAATAATAATAATAATAATAATAATAATAATAATAAGAAGAAGAAGAAGAAGAAGAAGAAGAAGAAGAAGAAGAAGAAGAAAATGGTGCTTCTTTGATGTCCCACCTGCTTGGTCCTGTTCTCCATACCATGTGTTCCAGCTTCCCACAACTTCACAGGGATAATCTGGATCATTGTGAAGCTCTCTTTGAACCTCCGTTCTTGAACACACACACACGCATATTGCATTCTCAATGGCTAATGTAATTGAAGCAAATGTTTATCCTGCACTTCGGATAAGGAAGCGGTCAGTTCCTATCTAAACATGCATTCAACTAGTTTGTAAACGTTGTCTCATGGATCATGAGATGAAAACAATTGAAAACCAGATGCACAGATAACAAGTGCATTAGGCTTGAGTGCTAATAACAAACTCAAGGACAGGACATCCTGAAACTCAAGCTGAAGAGGAATTCTACTCACGATAGCTCGTTGTATTCTTCCAAGCACTCTGGCTTGACGTTGTGAACTGGAAGGAAAAATACAAATGTCACAAATTCTAAGTAATCATTTTTCTGCACGCATTTATCCGACTCAGTTTATTCAAATATTCCTGCACAATAACACATAAGCCTGTTTGTTTAATGTCATACTGTGTCATTAAGCCCATCTGCCTGGAAGGTATTAGAAACAGCTTACACTGGATTTTGTAAAGGCCACTGGTCGCTTTCTTGGACAGCAGATTGGAGTGGGCATCTTTCCTCACGTCCACTTTGTGTCCAAACACAGAGCTCAACCAACCGCCGTCGCTCTTATCCGTCAAGCTCCTGATCGTTTTCGTAGCAAAACAAGGTTTTTACAGATTAATAATATTTCTTTAAGTTAGAAAGAGGTAAGAAAAAAACAATGAAATGGCTATTTGGAGTTTCAGTTCTAAAAATGTATGTTTTAGTTTTACCTTAAAAGAGAGATGAATAGTAATTAATTAATTAATTTCTTCAGTCACCCATCCGAAAGTCCACATGTCCGTCACTTCATTCATTCTTTCATTGCTTTAACCATCATCCATCCACCCATTCATTGCTCCATCCATCCATTTATTCATTGATTCATCCATTGCTCCATCTACCCATCGATTTGTCCATGCATTGCTCCATCAATCCATGTATCAAACCATCCATCCATCCATCCATCGCCCACTCCATTCATTCAATTATTGGTCCACCCATCTATCCATTCATTCTTTGATCCATTCATCCATCCATCTATCCATCCATCGCCCACTCCATTCATTCAATCATTGGTCCAACCATCTATCCATTTATTCTTTGATCCATTCATCCATCCATCCATCCATCCATCCATCCATCCATCCATCCATTGCCCACTCCATTTATTCAATCATTGGTCCATCCATCTATCCATTCATTCTTTGATCCATCCATACATGAATCCATCCATCCATCCATCCATCCATCGCCCACTGCATTCATTCAATCATTGGTCCATCCATCTATCCATTCATTCTTTGATCCATCCATCCGTTCGTCCATCCATATAATCATTCATATTCAGTTAGCACATTCACCACCAATCACATTAAACCCTAGGGACAGTTCAGATTCATGGCTCCACCCACAGACAAGCTTTTCAAAGTTAGAGGAAACCAGACAGAACCCACATGTACACAAACATGCAAAAAGCACAGAGAGTAACACAAGCTCAGGACCAAACCAGAGACCAGGAGCTGAAGTAAGACTGAAATAAAGTTGTCACCTTTCCTTGTGAAAAGTAAATAAAACTGTTTAAATCAACGTGATTTTGCCTGGAAACATCACTCTTCTTTGTACGTAAGATTTGAAGTACTTTTTACAAGTGAAACAAGTAGTTTTTTTTTTCTTGGAAATGTACAGGTATAATATACAACTTCAACAATACTCAAGCAAAGGGAAAATATGGTAAAAAAAAATACTTAAGTATATCAACAAAGATTCTACTGAGGTAATGCTAACGAGGTATTAGCTACATACCCTGTAGTGCACTAATACATGTAATAAACTGGGATGTAACTATATAAAATAAAGCAATAGGCAGATTTAGATTGAGTTCCAACGCTCTGTCACAACATTTTTACCTGTACACTTTTACTCATTTGACTTATGGGACATTTTTTATTAGTATAAAGAAAAAAAACGATTTTCTGTCTGTGAGTCTGATCTAAAATGAATCAGGACTCACGTCGTCTTTCAGCGTGAGACGTGTGCTTTTCCCTCTGAAGATAAACACCTTTAACTTTTAGCTGCTTTTTAGATGAACAAACATTTGATAGCATCTCAGAGAGCAGGAAATGGGTTTGATATCAACATTTAGCTTGAAGACAGAAACATTTGCATGAGAATAAAATAACCATTTTTGTTTATTTGGAGCTTTTCTATGAATATATTACCTCTAGTAGTCTATGGAAAAAAAACAAAAACTAGAAATTCTTAAAGCCCAAAGTATCTACTGTTATATGAGCTTCATATAAACACCACTGTGAAGTGAGACATGACAAAGACATTCAACACTGAACATAGACACAACCAAACAGAAGCAAACTCCATTTTCTGGTCTCTGGTAAAAAGAGGTAACTTTAATGACCTGGCATTGTTATGTATTTCATGACGCTAGTACAGTACGACACAGCTATAGTCAGTACAAAGTGAAGTACAAAACCTGTAAACATGATCTGATTGTAATGAGTCAGAGTGGTGGTGTGAGGTTTACCTGTGTGGCTGAACACCTGGGAGGAAGAAAGTTCTCCACAAACCCCTGTGGCTCTGGAGCAGAGGTAGACAGCGTGTTGGTGTCATGATTTCAGTTTGTTGGTTCGAACTACAAAAACAACAAGCCTGTTCTTCTGCCCTAACAGGACAGGGAGGTTTACCAAATAGTGCTTGTGAATCATTAACCGGTTTTGTATCTGTGCGTTTAATCACTGCGACGTGCATCTACCTTTGCTCTCGAGCAACCAACCGTGTGACGTAACAAACCTGGTTTACTTTGGTTTAAACCGAGCGCATTCTTGGGCTGATCAAACACTAATAATTTTAAATAAAGGAAAACTCTTTGCTAGAAATAGCTACAAAGCTATTATATATATATATATATATATATATATATATATATATATATATATATATAGCAAATGACATCGATTCATGAACTTGATTTTGTGGATTTCAGACACATTATATTTCCCACATTATATTTATTTTTATTATCATGTGACTTTTGAGGGGGCACGGTGGCTTAGTGGTTAGCACATTCGCCTCACACCTCCAGGGTTGGGGGTTCGATTCCCTCCTTCGCCTTGTGTGTGTGGAGTTTGCATGTTCTCCCCGTGCCTCTGGGGTTTCCGGGTACTCTGGTTTCCTCCACCGGTCCAAAGACATGCATGGTAGGTTGATTGGCATCTCTGGAAAATTGTCCGTAGTGTGTGATTGTGTGAGTGAATGAGAGTGTGTGTGTGTGCCCTGTGATGGGTTGGCACTCCATCCAGGGTGTATCCTGCCTTGATGCCCGATGACGCCTGAGATAGGCACAGGCTCCCCGTGACCCGAGGTAGTTCGGATAAGCGGTAGAAAATGAATGAATGTGACTTTTGCACAAATGTTTTATTTTTCATTCGTTTCATTCAGTGCAAATGCTTTAACTGGATTTTTATTTCACGTGATGTTATATTATTCATGTGAAGTTTTAGGACATTTCATGTTGTCAGGCAGACACTTTGTGGTACAGGTAGGAGGCAAATGCAGGAGGTTATTAAAAAAAAAGTCACAAAAATTAGGTACAGTCCAAAATAATAGGAACATGTTCATAAGAAAAAGAACACATGAAAAACTAGACCTAGTGATCAATCCAAGAGATGATCACTTGGAGCCTCATAGCCTGATTGACCCGTGCCGCTTTTAACCCGGTTCTCAACCCGCTTTTAACCCGGTTCACAACCAGCACGGGTCAATCAGGCTATGAGGCTCCAAGTGATCATCTCTTGGATTGATTTAACCGGCGTAGTCAAGAACAGAGAAAATACAATATCCGGACTTTAAAGAAGTGAAAATTTTCTTTAAACCTATGAGCTGAAATATAGAGCGCCAACCCAAACATGGCCCAATTCCAGCCCTCTGGTTATTTTCTAATTTGCCTTGTATCCTTTAATATACACGTGTACCTTACCTGTACCTTAGATAGGTACGTGTACCTTACCTGTATCTCAGGTTATATTTGGATCACAGCAGAACAGTACAGAAATCTTAATGAACGATTTTTTATATTCTTTTTGAAAGAATTTTATTCCTTAGCTCAATGCCATCCAGTGCTGAAGAGGAGAAGAAAAAAAATCATGAGCTAAGTCATGCGTGCGAACGTCGCTGTGTTCAGCAGCTGTTCATAATATTACACACAGCAGGTGCTTCTGCTCACTAATCCAGTTAAACAGTCGAGAATGGACGTCCATGCTGCTCTTCTTCTTCTTCTTTTTCTTCTTCATTGTATATTCGTTCTGGGTTTTCTTTTCACAAGACACATATCTAAGTGACAGATTCGAATGCTGCTGTACATAGAGGTCAGCTCTTAAGGTTTTTGGAAAGGTTTCCTTAAAGTGCCACCGTGTTTCACTCGGAAGTTTGGTAGCGTATCTTTTATCGAATTGAGCAACTCTTCGAACTCTTGGTCCACACTGATGTCCTGGGGAACAGAAATACAAGAGCATAATAGAGTCATAACATTATAACTGCTATGAAAGACAAGACTGGTTTAAAACACACAACACAAGGTTAAAACATCTGCACTTCAGCCATCATAATCAATCATACTGTTTTATGTGTTATCCATACATATTCATATATATTTACATTTTCTCTTTTCTTGTCTAGGGAAATCTATATCTATTTTTATTTAACTTTATATGACCTGGACTGTCAAAAATAAAAAAGATTTCGTACTAGATTTTGTATACTTTCATATATGGCTGTGTGTGGCAAATTGAAATAATGAACACTCTCTCTCTCGCTCATTTTCTACCGCTTATCCGAACTACCTCGGGTCACGGGGAGCCTGCGCCTATCTCAGGCGTCATCGGGCATCAAGGCAGGATACACCCTGGATGGAGTGCCAACCCATCGCAGGGCACACACACACACTCTCATTCACTCACACAATCACACACTACGGACAATTTTCCAGAGATGCCAATCAACCTACCATGCATGTCTTTGGACCGGGGGAGGAAACCGGAGTACCCGGAGGAAACCCCCGAGTCACGGGGAGAACATGCAAACTCCACACACATCAAGGTGGAGGCGGGAATCGAACCCCCAACCCTAGAGGTGTGAGGCGAACGTGCTAACCACTAAGCCACCGTGCCCCCCAAATAATGAACATTTTTATTGAAATTTTATTTTAAGCATTAAAATTGCTATGACTATAATGTGTCTCTGTGAAGAATAAAAGATAATTAGTTGATTATTTTCATTTATGTACCACCTAAAGCTCGTGACGAAGCTATTTAAATTTGAATTTGACAGAAAATCGTCCGCAATTACATTTTCGTGATTAAACGTAAAAGTGTGTAGAGTTACTGTACATTTAACGGTTTGGAGCAGCTCAGGAAGTTTGTTAGTTCCTGCTTTTGCTTGTGTTAACTGCACTCTCGCTTCTGAGATATTAGAAGAAACGCATGAAGATAAAGTTGTGATTTGCCTTCCTGCAATACTGCTTCATGTCGCTTCTGTTTTAGAAAACGATTCAACAGTTCGAATCGAGACATCCGACTGCACTGTGGATTAAATTAAGAAACACGACGGGGATCTGAAATAAACGGAAACTTACTGATTTTTTTATTTCATCACAAGATGAAAGAGCCAATCAGGTACAATATGCAAATACAGACCACATGATAGAGATTTAGCAGAAAAAAAACACAATGGGGATTTGAAATAATTGTAAACTCATTGATTTTGTTTTATTTCATCACATGATGAAAGAGCCAATCGGGTTGCAATATGCAAACGAGGACACAGATCAATGCAATAAAATTGATAGAATTTGGATTTCTGGATTATTCATTAGAGAATGTTTAGAATTGTCTAAACTATCTATGACTTTAATGTTACATACAGAGAAGTCCAGATACTCCATTGAAGATGAAGGGTTTTCTTCTACAGCTTTGAGAAGCGCAAGACATCCGGCCGGCCGAACGGGATTCCGAGCCATCTACAATACCAAGAGAATCATCTTAACATTATCAAGAAAACTCCATGGATTTAATTTCACTTGATACGTCATTTAAAAGCCATCGCCCTGTTTTAACGTCTAGAGAAACCGATCTTCACACTTACGCTAAGAATCCGCAGGTTGTTGTTTGCTTTCAGACCCCCGGCTAATCTGACCGCTCCTTCAGGAGGGATGCGGTTAATACTGTTAATAAAAAAGTGGATAATAGGAGTGAGATACTGTACAGAACAAACCAAACATGCCTTTTTACTACAGTGCGTATGTGAGCACAGTGTTTTGAAACAGAGCTGAATCCATCAAATCACTTGGAGACCTGCTTTCTGAGCTGCAGCACAAGCTAAACAACAGGACCTTTGTTTTAAGACACAACTTATAAGTAACCGGCCGAACTGTCGTATGAAATATCGTAGAGATCTTCTGGGTGATTTGATGTTCAGGATACAAGTTAGTAGTTCTGTGATCATTTTTTAGCTTTAACCATATAAAAATATCTCATTATTTCTTAACAAACAAACAAACAAACAAACAAACAAACACTAATGACGTATTAAAATCCATATCGTTACATATACAGTATAGGTAATAAATTATTGCTATTCAGCACTTAAAACACTTTTATCATTGAATCTTTGTCATCATTAAATATTAAAAGAAAAATCAAAATAAACATATAATATTCATAATATTATATAATATCTCAGAAAACAGTCTTTCTTTTTTTAATTAGGTTTTTTTTGACAACGACTGCATTTTTTCATTAATTTTTCTTTTTTTCAGCATCAAAATGGTCAATTTCACAAAAGCCATTTTTATACAAATGATCATTTCCTTTCAGTCAATAATTTGTGTAAAAATGTTTTAACTCATCTCAAGGAATAATATTACATTTTTTTTACAAAGACTTTTGCTCAAATTTTTCTTCATTCTAATTTACTTTTTAAAGCATCATATGAGTTGTGTGTCAACATAAGGAATAAAAAAAAAGATCTTGTTCCTGTGGTCTCCAGGAAATCTGGATGTTCCAGCTTACTGTTGAACATGTGACATGGGGTGAATGTATTCAGGTAACGGTGCTAAGCAAATATTAAATAAAATGTATGTCCTTATTTAGTATTTTTTAATGAAAGAATAAATTAAGGAAAAATATGTTTTATATATGCTTTAAACACGTTTAAAAAAAAAACTCTTTAAATTTGTTTAAGAAATATATTTATACTGGGTTTGAAAAGTCCAAAAAAAAAAAAAAAAAACGTTTTCTAAGTTAAAGGTGTTGTTAATGTTGAACAATTTTTTTTTATTGTTGTTGTTGTGAATTGTGAAATTTACCAGTTTTGTTAAAACTCGATCGATCTCTTTGGCTATTTGGTTATTTTTTTTGTTGGTTAAAGATTAACAACGTGGCAATCATCGCAACCACACTTGCTAGCTAGCATCTAACTCACTGTCTATCAAAAAAAAAAGAATAAATAATAAAAGAATTGATCGATTGATTACTTTAGAACATTAAAAAAAAAGCATATTATACCACAGCACATGGCATCACACTTGTACTCTTGTTTTGATCATGACCTGATACTGTAGCTGTGATGATCAAACAGACAAAGGGAAAGTAAAATAAACCTGAGATTCAGTTCCTCCAGCGTGTTGTTGTCTTTAAGACCTTCCCCGAGAGTCGTCGCTCCCTCCTTGGCCAGTCCGTTGTAAGATAAATCCACAGTTTGCAAGAATATGTTAGCCTTTCGACAGTGAGAAAGTCATTGTGAGTGGATTATACTGATTACTGAACTCATCAGTTTTATCAGGAAGTGTAAATAAGTCAGAACTCTAATCAGGATCTGCTCAGACTTCACGCTTCAAATGGCTAACAATAAATAAAGTGTTAATGTGTTCAAAAAACTTTGGTGGCAGCTTTGGTGGACTTGGGATTCAAACTCATGACCTTCCGATCAGTAGTCCAACACCTTAACCATTAGGCTACCACAGCCCTTCAGTTTTCTGCTGATGTTAGCAAAAAAAACACACTAGAAGCCACAGAAGCCACACTGGGAGTGTGCGCTAAATTGTGAACGCTAGGTCATTGATACTACCATTTCAGCTTCCTGTATTGAATTACAAACCTTAACCTGGTGTTATATTGTAGTCCTGTTTGTTTGTTGGTTACAGGTTAGAGATATGTTGCTATGATTAACCATAGCAACAACGCGACCTCACCTGATAGCTAGCATCTGACTCACTGTCTAGCAAAATAATAAAGGACCTTATTATGATCATGTCAAAACTTTTTAACTGTAAAATAAAATGTATTATACCACCATGCTGTTGGAATCTTGATTCTGATTGGTCAAGACAAATGTGAAGTTAATAACTATGCTTACACGGGGGCAGATTTAAATAATTAAATAAAATTAATTTAAAAATGTAGATATTTGTGGATGTGAAGTTTTCTGTAAGATTTGAACTTTTAACTAGATTTGTAAAGTTCGTCACGACAAACTTTGATGTTGGCTTTGACGAGGCAAGTATTCGCAAAGGCCGGTACTTTTTGGAGGCGAGTGGACATAAGGGTCAGTGTTACTTTTGGAGGCAAGTGGACAGAAAGATAGGGTGCCAAAACATTTGGAGGCAAGTGGAGACGAGCATGTGACGTCATTCGAATACTCCTGAGGAAGTTCCCTTCATTGGGCTGAGTGTTTTGAAATGTCACATGTCCATGTTGTAAAAAGTTTTTTGATTTTGCATATATTGGGGGCGGG